>NC_133287.1:2384727-2684727 GCF_005239225.2 Populus alba
ATTGAATGTTTATTGAGAAAAACAGGCGCGGCATTGCATGCTGTTAAATATCGTAGAAAGATCACGGTTCTTTTCACAGCATGCACCCTTGTCAGTAAAACAACCATAACTCTTGCTAGAAAGCTCCGAATCTTTCACTCTTCGATGTGTTTGAAACTAGACACGTATATCTTTCTAGGGATACATGGCTTGCGCAGTATTTCTCTTTGTGTTGATGCAGTTATACGTTTGAATTTGAAACTGAAATCTGGCCCTGTTGCGAGCATTTTTGGCTTTGTTGATTTCTTTGGGTTAAGATCAGGCTCTTTTAGGCTTTGTTCAAAATCATCTAGTCCTAATTTATTAATGGATGTAACTATGGGATTTACTAGGAATTCTCCCGCATCAGACCAACTTTGGCAGAATGTGATTAGCTTAAGTTGTGTATTAACTTGTGAGTTAAACATGGAATGTAATTTCAGGGCAAGCTAGGCAATGGACAGGAAATTGCAGTTAAGAGATTATCTAAAACTTCAGGGCAAGGGATGAAGGAGTTTATGAATGAAGTAAGGTTGATATCTAAACTCCAGCACAGAAATCTTGTCAAGCTTTTTGGTTGTTTGCATTCATGAAGAGGAAAAGATGCTGATATATGAATATTTACCAAACAAAAGCTTGGATTTTTTCATCTTTGGTATGGCTCTCTTCATCCATTTTTGTGTCTGTGTTCAAAGGGAAGAGTCCCCTGATTATGCAGCTTCACTTTGATCAAATCAAAACAATGATTTCGGGGCAAACCTTTAATGTTTAAGTGCAGACGACGAGACAAAAAGGGTGCTATTGGATTGGAGAAAGCGTTTTGAAGTTGTTTCCGGGATTGCTCGAGGGGTTTTATACCTTCATCAAGATTCAAGACTAAAAAATTATCCACAGGGATCTCAAAGCCAGCAATATTCTACTAGATGCTGCAATGAACCCAAAAATTTCAGATTTCGGTATGGCAAGAATGTTTATGGAAGACCAAGTCCAAGGAAAAACCACTCGAGTGGTCGGAAACATAGTAAGTCACCTGATTCTTTCCTCTCTCCAGTGATCCATCATGATCAAATACCAACAAGCTTCATCTTTTATGATTGTAGCGGCTACATGTCACCCTGAGTACGCAATTCACGGACAGTATTCGATAAAGTCAGATGTCTTCAGCTATGGTGTCTTAATACTGGAGATCATAAGTGGCAGGAAAAATAGCGACTACGGTGAGAAAGAACCCTGGCTGAATCTTATCGGACATGTAAGTGGATCGATAAATTTCCTGGTAATATCTTAGGTGATTGTCTTCCTCTTTCTTTTCTCGATTATCTTCTTACTTGTTTCAGGTATGGGACTTATGGAGCGAAGAAAAGGCATTAGACATTGTTGATCCAATGCTGGAACAGTCATGCCCTCCTCATGAAGTTCTGAGATGCATTCAGATTGGGTTACTGTGTGTTCAAGAATTTCCAGATGATCGACCTACAATGTTAGAAGTTGTGTTCATGTTAGGTAATGAGATCACTCTTCCTTCTCCTAAGAAGCCAACATTTGTTTTACGAACACGCAGTGGACAAGACTTGCCAGCAATGTCTAGAAAAGCAGCTTGTTCTGTAAATGAAGTTACAATTACTGTGGTGGAAGCTCGCTAAAATCCCAGTCTCTTGTAATAAATTTTCTCTAACAGGCAGTACATAGAAGAAAAAAAATGTTGTCCTGACAATCTAGTTTCCAGAGAGCATTTTTTCAGGTTACCTCACCTGCTAAAATGATTTTCAACTTAGGATAGAAAAACTAAATAATTCCATTTATTAAATTTATTAGCAACAAGTACTCCCACAATAAAATAAACTCCATTGAAATGCTTAAGGGGCTGTCCGCTCATTATTGCAAACTAGTTTCATGAGCATTTCTTTACAACTCTTCATACAAAAGCAGTGAAAAGTGTCAGCCAAGCACCACCGTCACTGTCAGCGCTTGGCTTCACGCGTCGTCTTCGATTGAAGAGAAAAATTGGTAGATCTGAAGCGAATCTTTAACCTCTTCCTTTCTTTAACGGCGGTGAGTATCACCGCTACCTGCAAGACAAAGAAATCAACACTAGACAGCAGTTTTTATTTATTTGTAGTTTTTTAGATCTACCTCTCTCTCTCTCTACTGTAATTTCTTATTCTCTCTTCTGATTGTTATTGTTGGGTTGTTGTGGATCTGCCGTGAAGAGTGCCTTGCCTTGTGTTGGTCGGTGATGGTTTTGGAGAGGAGAAAAGGGAGGCTATCTTTGGTTATAATTGTCTTTTCTTTAAAGGGTCTATGGTGGTTTTATGGGTATTGACTGGTGGGTCTTCTTGTGATGACCGAGTGAGGAGGCTTGGTGTTAGGTCACTATTGGTGGTGGTTTCACATTGAGTGAGTTCGTGGTGGTTCCATGCTGGTTCAGTCGGTTGAAGGTGCGATGGAGGGAGAGGTCGCAGTGGGTGAGCTACTGGTTCTTGTGAGAGGCGTTGGGAGACTACGATGGGAGGAACTAAGAGAAAGAGGGGTTCTGGTTTGGCTCTCTGAAGATGATGAGGGTTATGATGCTGTGGTGTTGTTCTTGGGTTTTTGAAGAAAGATGAAGAAGAAGAAGCTGTCGTGGTGGTTTGATATCACTGGTTTGGTTATAGTGGAGATGGTGGAGTCTGAGAAGGGAAATGGTGAGCATTGCATTATAGTTCCTGATTTTTTTACAAGTTGATAAATCATTTCTTTAATCAAGATTAATATTAAATTCTTAATCTCTCTGAAAAAATTAAATTAAAAAGCAAATAACGTGGTGAGCATGATAATTTGATCGAAAGTTATATTAGTTTTAGTCATATAGACCTGTTTTAGACATGCACTAATCATATTGTGCTAGACTTTTCACATGATGTAGTTTCAACAAATCCACATCTAAGTATTCAGAATCTCGGGCATCATAGAGTTTCGGTTCAGGCTCTTTTGAACTTTTATTTTCAATATTCAGAAATTACTAAAGAGATCTTGTATTTATTTTTTAATAATTATAAATTTAAGTTTTTTTAAAAGTAGTGAAAACTTATATAATTATTAATTTTAAAATTTATAGTAATAATTAAAGTATATGAAAGCTAATCTAAACACCCAATTTTATTTTAAAAAAGAAAAATTCATTCTACGTTGAATCTCAATCTCTGAGATATTATTCATTTAACTTTCATTTAAAAATATTTGCCTTAAATGACGTTGATTTTGACATAAATGAGTTGATTGGGTAGTATTCGATAAATGGGAGATCCAATTGGATTATTTTTGTTAGTTTTTGTGATACTGAACTTTTGAGCCAAGAAATTAAGGCGCTTACTAGTCAATTGAAAATGCCGACACTTTTGTGATACTAAATGACGTTGATTTAACAAACTAAAAATTGACAAGATATTTCTTTTAATCCGCAATAAGCTCACAAGAGTTGTGCAAACTTGTGGCCTTTCAAGTGATCATTTAAAACATGGCTTAGAATTATGAATTGATCAAGAAAAATTCTATGAAGCTTTAGTAGGTGGCTTTTTGGCCCCACTCATTAAAACCCCAACTGCACTCCCAAGTCATCTACTCACCCCACCAACACACAATCATTGAAACAAATTATGAATCCCATAGAAAGGTTTTTGAGTACATTGTTTCTCTTCATTGTTTTTCCTTCTTGCTTATCTATTGACATCATAGCTCCAAACCAATCAATCAAAGATGGAGATGTTCTGGTCTCTAGTGGACAAAGCTATGAACTCGGGTTCTTTAGCTCAGGCATCGATTCTACTCGTCGTTATGTGGGAATTTGGTACCGTAAGGTCTCAGAACGAACTGTTGTATGGGTGGCAAATAGAGATAATCCTATCAATGGTACCTCCGGAGTCCTAGCTATCAACAAACAAGGTAACCTTGTAATTCATGAAAATAACCGAAGTAGTGTTCCTGTTTGGTCTTCAAATGTTCCAGCCTCAATATCAATGACAAATTGCACGGCTCAGCTCCTGGATTCAGGAAACTTGGTCTTGGTTCAACAGGATAGCAAAGGGATCTTGTGGCAGAGTTTTGATCATGGTACAGATACTCTGCTTCCTGGTATGAAGCTTGGGCCGGACCTGAAAATCGGTTTGAACCGGTCTCTGTCATCTTGGAAGTCCAAAGATGACCCGGGAACCGGAACCATTTTTCTATGGTATTGATCCAAGTGGGTTTCCCCAGTTGTTCCTATACAAGGGTCAAATCCCATGGTGGCGTGGCGGACCATGGACTGGACTAAGATGGAGCGGAGTACCCGAAATGACCCCTACCTACATCTTCAACGTTACTTTCGTTAACAGCGTTGATGAGGTATCTATATTCTATACTATGAATAATCCCTCCATCGTTTCAAGAATGGTGGTGAACGAATCAGGAGTAGTGCAGCGGCTGACGTGGAACGATCGTGATCAACAATGGATCGGAATTTGGTCCGCCCCAAAAGAACCATGTGACACCTATGGCCAATGTGGTCCAAATAGTAACTGTGACCCGTATCAAGCAAATAATTTCATATGCAAATGTCTACCCGGATTCGAACCCAAGTCATCCCAAGAATGGTACCTAAGAGACGGGTCAGGAGGTTGTGTCAGGAAACCTAACGTGTCCACGTGTCGCGGCGGAGAAGGGTTCGTCAAGTTGGCTCCAGTGAAGGTGCCGGATACATCAATGGCGAGTGCGAACATGAATTTGAGATTGAAAGAATGTGAGCAAGAGTGCTTGAGGAATTGTTCTTGTACAGCTTATGCTAGTGCTGACGAAAGAGGGCTTGGATGCTTGAGATGGTATGGTGATCTGTTGGACACAAGAACGTTTTCAGATGTGGGGCAAGAGATTTACATCCGTGTGGATAGAGCTGAATTAGGTACATGTCTAATTCTACTACTAACTTGTTTACTTTTCCTTTGTTCACTTGCTATGCCACAAGTTTTGATTCTTGAAGAAATCTCATAGACCTGATAAATCACAAGTAATCATTTTGCTTATTTTTTATTAGAAGTAATTGACTAATTGTAAAAATGATTCCATTAATTAAGCTTAAGTGCACAAATAAACTAGGATTGATGGCATAGAAGTAATAAACTAATTGTAAAAATGTTTCTCCAATTATATGAAAGATAGCTTCCTGAGCAATGTTTTTTTATTAATCAGCACGTAATTTATGAAAAGAATGTTTGATAAGGCGGTAGGTCAATAAAAGTGTTGACACGAAATCCATTGATTATTCAATTAATTTTCATCAACTCAATGAACTCGGAATTGAGTGTTTTGATTAAGTGATCATATTATTATTTACTAGTATAATGAATCGAGTAGTTTTGTCACAAACATGCCTATATTGCTGCTCATAGAAATGACTAAAACATTTTTTAACTTTCCTTCTAAGAATATATATTAAAAAATAAAAAATATACTAAAACCTTTTTCACAGTAATCCATTGTGAATTTCTTTTCTAATCATTAATTTTTTTTTCTCTTTGTGGCAAACTTAACTACCAATTTCTTATAATTTGTTATGGAGAAACACATTTGAAAGATGGAGGCCAAAGTATAAAATAAGAAAAAATTACATGTTTGGATTGAAACTCGCAGAAGTAAGTGTGTTTAGGTACCTATACTTTTTTTTTTGAATTATAGTCCCTTTATTTTCTTATGATTTCGTTTTAATAAAAAACTCTATTTTTATTATTTTTAAATCTCTAGTTTTGAGAGATAAGAAAGAAAGTTGTTGGAAAACAACAAAAAAAAAAAGTTGTTTGTTAGTTATATTTCAGCCACTAAAAAGATGATGTTTTATGTCAACGAGTTTTATTAGATTATGAGAGTTTTATTTATGTGTATTTTTCCCTTTATTTTACTTAAAGAATTAGATTGGGGTTCAGATAATTTTTTCTTTCAGTTTGATTTTGTATTTTCGACAAGCTTTTCGGCGTTTTGAGTGGAGTAGTTGGTTTATTGATATTATAGGGATGTTTATTATTTTTTTGTAAGTGAAAATTGGTTGAAAATTATATTTTTAAGTAAAAAAAACACCAGCTTGATTTTTCAATTATCTGTTTGTTGGTTGGAAACTCGCATTAAAAAAACAAATAACCTTACTTTTCTAGCCATATGAATAACTAGATTTTGAAATTTTTAAATGACCGTGTCGTTTATTTTATTTCAAATAAAAAGGGTTGGATGACTAAATCTTTTCTAATATGATTTTTTAAGAAGATTAGACAGAAAAGCTCTTAATAATCTCTGATCAGTTCCTCTCTTTCTCTGCTAGTAAACATGTTCCTAAGTTTTTCCTCAATTTCTCAACAAAATCCCAACAAAAAGGGCACATTCAAAAAGTTATATTGTTTAGAGAGCAAAAGTTTTTTTAAGAAAAAAATTAGTTCAATTGTATTTGTTTTTTTTTCACTAGAGTTGGGGGGTAATTTATAATTTAGCGATATATTTTCTGATTTCTACTCCCTTTTCTTTCTTGACACCATTCCTCTTCTCTCTTTATACTATTATTGTTATTACAATACTTCTCTCTTTGCCATATATTTTGTCTTGCTTTATATTATAAAACATTCTTGTCTTGTATAGTATCGTCCAGTACGTCTCGTGTACTCAGATAAACTTAAAAATTAAATCTAGTTTATTAGTTAGTTTATTGATATCATAGAGATATTTATTATGTTTTTTTAAATGAAAATTAGTTGAAAATTACATTTTTTAGTAAAAAAAAAAAACACCAGCATGATTTTTTGACTACCTGTTTGTTGATTGAAAACTTGCGTCGTTTGGCTTTAAAAAAACAAATTACCAGCTAAAAAGAAAAAACAAATAGGCAAGAGCACAGGCCTGGCCATGTATGCCTGCGTGCGTTGCCTTTTTCTCTTAATAGACTAGGCGTCTTTCTTTAGCTTTAGTTTCTTTTTTATTTAAATATAAATTAATTACAATAGATTAATCCAATGTATGTGTGGGATATGACCATTCGGTTTAATTGAGATTAATTAAATAAATATTTGTGATGTTTTGAAATAAAATATTATTTAATTTTTACTTGGTATCCGAATAAAATTATAATTTTTTTTTCTGATATTAGTAAGTGTTTTGTTTTGTGCAACCTTATAAAATATATATTTTTTAGTTTTATTCAATTATTTTTATATGCATGTTTACTTTTATTATTGTTAAAAAAAAATCAATTCAAAGAAAATAAATTCGTTGAAGCAACTAGATCCATAGTCCATGTTTCTATATCAGATATCTTGAATTACATCTATATTTTAATTTTTAATTTAGTTTTTGATTAAATATTTTTTGATATTTTGCTTAGTTTTAAAATAAAATTATAACATTTTTTCAATATTAGTATTTTTTTTTTGTGTAACCCTACAAAGTCTTTTTTTTCCTTAGATCTTATTCAATCACTTTCAAATACACATTTGTTTTTATTATCGTTTGACAAAATAAAAAATTAATTTCAAGAAATAAAATTATTAAACATGATGAAGTTCATGGACTCTAATATAAGATTAATATCTTTATCTTTTTTCATCTCTTAATTTTTCAGTTTATTTTTTTAGTTTTCATTAATTATTTGTTTATTTTTTTGTGTTTATTATCATAAAATAATTCTTAATTTATTTAATTAAATATATATATGCATCAGTTTTTTTAATTTACAATTAAAAAAAAATTATATCATAAATATGTTTCAAACGTCTATATATTCGTGTTTTTGCTTCAAAAAAAATAATTTGACCATGGCAAAGCAAGTCAAGTGGCTCGTTTCCCACTAATTGTACTTGTCTTCAAGCTCCATGCACCGCATCGGCGACCATGTTTATCATAATTTCTTGTCTTGTATATATAGTATAGTCCAGTCTCATCTACTCAGACAAACTTAAAAATTAAATTTAGTTTACTTAAGTCTCAAGCTCGTATGATCCTACGAAGGAGATAGAAACAACAAATCATAGTAAATAAAGTTTTTGGGGCGAGCAAATTAGGTGATGAAAATTATTCAATACTTGTAGTTTACTCTTTGTTTTTTAATTTCTCACATTTATATGGTATTCAATTATATGAAAATAAAATAGAATAGAATAGAGAGTAATTAAATATAAATTTATAGTACTGAATAATTCAAAATCAACAGCTTGAAAGATTTAATTTTCAACTCTTATCACTAAACATTTCTTATATTTTCAATTTCAGCTAAATATGAAAAGTCAGGACCTCTTGCCAATAAAGGAATTAAAGCAATCCTGATAGTGTCTGTTGTTGTGACATTGTTTCTGATCATCTTCCTTGTGTGTTGGTTTGTAAAGAAAAGGAGAAAAGGTAAGCAAATTCCCTTCAAATGTTTCTCCTGAGCAATATATTTTTCGTAACATTATTAAACTCAGGGTGTTGAGTCAGTAAAAATGCAATATTTCTCAGAGAGTCTTGAGCTCAAAAAAAGATACCTTGAGTTATAAGTTTTACCAGCTAAAAATAAGTTTGCATGTTGATGACAGCCAGGGACAGGAAAAGAAGAAACGAATTTCCGCTATCAACTTCAAGGTCACATTGCTCGAGAGACTTACCAATTAAGGAATTTGAGGAAGGTACAACAAGTTCAGATTTACCACTTTTTGATCTTAGTGTCATAGCTGCGGCAACAAATAATTTCTCAGATGCCAACAAGCTTGGAGAGGGTGGTTTTGGCTCAGTGTATAAGGTAGCCTAGCCTGCCTTGAAGTCCCTTAAACACGTAGCATCACTTCAGTTTACATGTTGAACTATGAGATTGATGAATTTGGATTGAGATTTTCAGGGTCTGCTGCTTGATGGAAAGGAAATTGCGGTCAAAAGACTAGCAAAGTATTCTGGACAAGGGATTAATGAGTTCAGAAATGAAGTCGAGCTCATTGCAAAACTTCAGCACAGGAATCTTGTAAGGATATTAGGTTGTTGCATCCAAGGAAGAGAGAAGATGTTGATCTATGAATACTTGCCAAACAAAAGTTTGGACTCTTTTATTTTCAGTATGTCATCATCATTCTGTCAAATTGTCCCTATATTGTGGATTTTTCAGTTTTTCTCATTCTATAGAACTTGAAAAATGATTACAAGCCTGCATTGATTTGATGAGATTTATGCCTCTTTGGGTACAGATGAACCAAGAAGGTCACAGTTAG
The DNA here is from genome assembly GCF_005239225.2 of Populus alba. Classification (NCBI taxonomy): domain Eukaryota; kingdom Viridiplantae; phylum Streptophyta; class Magnoliopsida; order Malpighiales; family Salicaceae; genus Populus; species Populus alba. Next base: position 2,393,967 of record NC_133287.1, read on the forward strand.
ATTGGTCTACTCGCCACAACATTATTTGTGGGATTGCTCGAGGAATTTTGTATCTTCATCAGGACTCCAGATTACGAATCATCCATAGAGATCTTAAGGCAAGCAATGTTCTACTAGATGCCTCAATGAACCCTAAAATTTCAGATTTCGGCATGGCTAGAATATTTGGAGTAGACCAAATTGAAGCCAACACAAACCGTGTTGTTGGAACGTAGTAAGTTTGTCCTTATTTAATGAATTATATTAGAAAAATAATATAAGATTATTTTTAGAAGTTTATCTAATAATTCAAGTTTTTTAGATAAATTAATTTTTCGACATAATATTAGAATTTTAATTATTTTATCTAATTATATTAATAAAATTAAGAAACTTATACAAGTTTTAAATGTTAGAAAATAATATAAAATTATTTTTAAAATCTTATAAAATTATTTTTATTTATATTTTTTCTGAACAGCTGACTTTATTAAGCTCTTCTTTTCCTATGTTATTGCAGTGGTTATATGTCACCAGAATATGCAATGCAAGGCTTATTTTCAGTAAAATCCGATGTATATAGTTTTCGGGGTTTTGCTATTAGAGGTCATCACTGGGAGAAAAAACAGCCATTTTTATGATGAAAGTAACTCTTCGAACTTGGTTGGATATGTAAGCACTAAGATCACATATACATATATTGCCGATTTTAAAATTTCAACTCCAACATAGCATATTGATGTGAAATTTCTTTAGGTTTGGGATCTATGGAGAGAAGGCAGGGCCCTGGAACTAGTGGATACATTGATGGGCGACTCGTACCCTGAAGATCAAGTCCTAAGGTGCATCCAAATTGGTCTTTTATGTGTGCAAGAATCTGCGATGGACCGACCATCAATGTCTGATGTTGTTTTCATGTTGAGTAATGACACAACTCTTCCATCGCCCAAGCAACCTGCGTTTATTATGAAGGAGAGTTACTATAGTGGAGATCCATTAACAAGTGAAGGATCACATTCTATAAATGAAGTGACAATCACCATGCTTGGACCTCGGTAGAGGCTTACATATATCTGACGTTCTACTTTTATTTGTTAATATTAATGTGTATTGATATTATGATAGCTTTTACGATAATATTTTAAAAATTAGGTTTAAAGTGGAATTCAAAAAATATTAATTATAATGTATGTTAATTAACTAAATATTTGTACAACTTTAATAAAAATAAAATACAATTTTAATCACACCATATTGTTATACCAAGTGGATCCTAGTAGAAGTAGCATGGTAGTGAAATATTATTTATTACATTTCTAAGCATGTGGAACCAAGTAGTGTAGTTATTCTTTAATTAACCGACAATGTAGATAAAGATGACTCAATAGTCTCCCAATTTAAATCCTCTTCATCAAGAAAGCTAAGTACTTCACAAATCTACTCATTTAATAATTCAATGTTATCAAGGCTAATACGATCTAAAATATCTTGTTTTTTTTTTTACTTAAATTCCTACAAAGTACAAACATAAAAAAAAAAAAAAAAAAAAAAAACAATATGATTATTATCATATATATTAGTGATAAATTCAATTTTTGAAAATAATATATTTACAAAGTAGTTATAAAAGGTTTAGACAAGACCTATTTGCAATACTAGGTCAATAATCATGCCAATTGTAATATATTCTTGCACTGCATGAAGACCAAAAACATTCATTTTCCATGGAGGGACAAGATGAGGTAAGGAGATTAGATAATAGGTATAAAATAACTGCATGGAAAATTGTAAAGTTGTTATAATAATGAGAAACTTATTGCATTAAAGCAGTATTCCTAAATATCCTAGTCGATATTCTATTAAGACTTGATATTAGTTAGAGTTATTGAGACCAATGTATCTTATGTTCTTTCTTTTATGAAAGGAAGAAATTGCTCTTATAAACTGAGGTATGAGAGATGTCTATAACTAATATATAGTTGTTTGTCACATGACATATACACTGAACTGACTTGTAAGAGAATTTTATATGGGGAGATTACTTATGTCTATAGAAAGGTTCACGTGATAATTATGTAAGTGATCTTTAGACTTGAGATCACTAATTTATATTATATAAAGAGTGTTATGCTTTGATCCTGACCATACATTATCCTAATCAAAGATAACAAATAGGCAAATATTAGGTATGACATATAGTACTAAATGAAGGTATTTAAGTAATAAAGAGAGGATTCATCATTCTAGGTAAATTAGAAAAAATATTACGTATGATCTGTGTTGTAACCCATTTTCAGGTCCCCACAAAAATAAATAAAATAAATTGTCAAAGGAGGTTAGAAAAATAACAGGAGGCAGAAGCGCTCAGAAAATGGTCAAAAAATTGGTCAAAGAGATTAAAAATACAAAGATGGATTTTTGACAATATATTCTTGAATGATAAAAGCCCTAGTGGATAAGAAAATTTGATTTTTGAGGAGAAAAGTCCAAATTTGGAGGTTTATGGATCTAATTGGATTTTTAATTGAATTTATAAAGGATTTGAGTGCAAGAACAATTGATTTTTAAGTCAATTTGGGTTTTAATTAAAAGAAATTTAAGTTCTGGGGCCAAAATATATTTTTTAGGAATTTATTAGGTCCAATCAGGGGCTTAATTGCATAAATATTGAAGTTTAATGGCCAATTAGAGACTTAATTGAGAAAATCCGAAACCAGGGACCAATTTGGAAAAGGCTCGTAAATAGGGGTGTTGTATTGTATTGATCCGGGGTCAAATTGAAGAAATTGAAAACTTGATGATTAATTTGAAAAATGGCGCAGGGAAATTAGGCGACACGTCGCCTGTTACTGTTCACTTTCTTCCTCGAAAAGCTGCCCGAGTGGCTGCTTTCCAGGCGCGTTTTCCGGCTCGTCTGGCCTCCAAATCCGACAAACCATGCACCAAAATGTCCACCTGAAACCCCTTTATCCCGGGAAAGGGTCCGATCGGGTCGAAAAATTTAGAAACGGGTCCGTTTATTGGCTCGAAGTGGCCACCTCGGGCAGTCTGCAGCCTTGGATTGCCAAATTCGGCAGTTCAAGGTACACACTTTGAACCAGTGGCTTGGATTCTTCGGGTCGAATCAATGGCTGAAAATTTTTCCCAATGTAGAAAATGTTTCCCTCTTGCATCTATGTTGAAGACCTGAGCGAGGAGAAAACAAAACACAAAGTCGGACGAAAACCAGCCATTACTGCCCAGTTTTTCTGCAACCAGCCTCTTCTTCTCTTTCCCTCTCCGCCGTTGGCCCTCATCCACCGCCACCATCATCACTCGTCTTCTCACCGTCATATCCACCTCCAGCAGCCATCAAAGCGTCACACACGGTGGTCTCATCATCTCTCTCTCTCCTCTGTAAATTTTTCTCCCCTGTCACCGAGGCTCCAGCAGCAGCAGTAGCCGCAGCAACCACCATGACCAGCAGTTTCTGCCTTTTCCGAAGACCTACAGGACAACAACTCTCTCTTCAGCTGCTCCAACAGTTACAACCGTGAGCCTTCCTTCACCTCTGCAGTACCTGTTTCGTTCTTCTTCCAGCCGGGACCAGTGCACGCCGCCAGCCTCGTCGCCTTCAGCCACGCCGGCCTCCATCGCATCACCACCAGAAACCGCCTCCTCCACGCCAGGTAAAGTCTTCTTCCCCCCCCTTGCACCTGTTAGTTGAAGAAGCTTCCCTCCTGCATGCATAATTGTGTTGCATGCAGGAGAAGGGGAGGGGAAAATTAATTCCCCTCCCGACCGTTTTATGCTGCGCCAGACCGTTTCTGGCCCAGTCATGCATACTGGGCCAGGTCTGGCCCAGTCAGAGATGAAAGCTTGATTGGGCCGAGATCGGCCCAATACCCTCCTGGGCCGAGATCGGCCCAATCCCAATTCCTGAGGGGCTGGGTTTGGCCCATTCAGTTGGGCCAGGCCAGCCCACATAATATATATTATATTATATTATGTATTATGATAGATTTTATATATATATATATATATATATATATATATATATATATATATATATATATGTTTTTTTTTTTCTTTAAATAAAAAATATTTTTGAAAAATCTTTGAAAAATATTGTTGATTTTCTTGCATTTTTGTCAAAATGGCTTAATAATGGTTTGTATTTCTATACTGTAGAGATATAAATTCATTATTAAAATACCCGGTTTTCATCAAAACATCAAAGATTTCAAAAATAAAAAATGTTTTTACTTTCAAAAAAATTTCCAAAAGTCCTTAAAAAATATTGTTGATTTTTTCCTGCATTTTTTTATTAAGGTGGATTAATATTGGGTTGTATTTTTATACCGTAAGGATACAAACCCAGTATTAAAATACCCGGTTTTCGTCAAAGCATCAAAGGTTTTCAAAATAAAAAATGTTTTTGCTTTCAAAAAAATTCCAAAAGTCCTTAAAAATATTGTTGACTTTTTCTTGCATATTTTTATTAAGGTGGATTAATATTGATTTGTATTTTTATACTGTAAGAATACAAACTCAGTATTAAAATACCCGATTTTCGTCAAAGCATAAAAAAAAATAATATTTTCCAAAAAAATTGTTTTTTGTTTTAAAATAAGGCCTAGTCTCTCCAATATATATATATATATATATTATAACATCATATTTTCACACAACAAAGGAAATTTTCAAAACAATATATGTATTAGCATGCATTTTGGCTTTAATAACCAGTTTATTCAAGCCATGAGAACTAGGCCAATATTTCAAAAATTCTAAAAAAATCTTTTTTTTTTCTTTTAGTATTTGGGATTACGAATTTATACGTAAAACGTATTCCTAAATATTATTAATAAAATTTTGGTATAGACGTTAGAACGGTTAGAATTTTACCCGTTAAGATAAAGACCTTCTTACCGAGGAGGATTTTTCTTGAACCATAGACAGACCAACAACTAGAAGTACAGTAACACTTTAGTTTTTTATCAGACAATAAAACAATGCAGCTTCCCTTAGGTAGGGCGTATTTGGGGTGCTAATACCTTTCCTTTACGCAACCAGTCCCCGTACCCGATCTCTGAGACCAGTTAGGGTTCCTAGTGACCAAAATACTAGGTGGCGACTCCAAAGAACCAAATCAATAAAACAAAAAAAATCGCCAGTCGAACCCGCAATTGGATAAATGGATTTTTTTTAGGGTGCGACAATCTTAAATAATATTGATTGTGAAACCCTTGACCAAGATAGAATGAGTTTTGAAAAAAATTTCAGAATTTTACTCAAAAAATTAATGACTATAATGTTGAGAACTAACATGATTTAACAAAGCAGAATAATTCATGTTATAATGTCTAAATCGAAACATTTATGATAAATTAATGAATAATAATTAAACTGGAAAATTACTCACTAAAAAGTTAAGTCGAACCACTTATAAATTTTTTTTAACATTTGATGGATCATTATAGGTTACTAAACATTATACTTGATCTTCAAATATAAATCAATCAATTTTTGAATTGATAATAAATTAAATTATATAATTTAATTACTCTTGTTTTGTTTTGGTCCGCACCTGCTGACCAGTGTGACAATTATGGACGATATGGAGGCTTATGGTAAGTATGATCCCTATGATGCTTATAACTTTGAGTGTACATGCCTCCCTGGCCCCAGCCCAAATCAATTAGTGATTGGTACCTCAGAGATGGGTCAGGTGGATGCAACAATGGTGCAGGGTTCGTCAAGGTGGAAAACGTGAAGGTACGCAAGTTCAGTTGTGACAAGTAAGAGTGGGTGCTTCTCATGGTATGGCAATTTGCTTGATACAAGAGTGTTCGCTGAGGGAGGACAGGATTTATATGTCCGTGTGGATGCGTTGGAGTTAGGTACCTTCAAATCTTATTGTCATTATATATCTTTGCTGCATTTTTCAACAACAGCTTAATCTTCAATACGTCTTAGATAGAGGATTTTCAGAACAAAAAATATAGACATCTGAAATAAAAATTACGGGTACAAGTACAACGGAAGTACCAGGGACATTTCTAATATGGCTAAACCTCCCCTGCACTCTCCTACTATCTTTCTTCAATATGCACCCTTACTGATAATCCTGATGATTTGGTATCGAGCTAACGTGGATTTCTTTCTTTCTCCAGCTCAATATGACAAGAAGTCTAGAGGTTTTCTTGCAAAAAAAGGGATGTTAGCCGGCTTGGTAATCTCTATAGCTGCTGCGGTTTTCTTTGTCATTATGTTCTTATTCTGGTTGATAAAAAGGAAGAAGACGGGTAAGAGATTATTTTTTCAACTTTGTTACCAATATAAGTGGCACCAAATTAGTTGAACTAAAGAATTCCAACTTTAAGTCTATGCATATAGGAGATGATAGTCTGCAAAATGCAGTGTGTAATCAACATTAGCACTTGTTAGTACTTTTAAAAGCTGATTATTGAGTTCTTTCAACGATAAACACAGCTAAGGGCAGACAACTCAAATTTCCCTTCAATATCCCTACAAGCCTCAATGGCTCTCTAAGTGGAAAGGAAGTTGGTGGAAGTAGAACAAGTGAATACGTACCAGTCTTCGACATAGATATCATATTAGAAGCCACAGAGAGTCGAATTTCTCCAACAAGCTTGGATATGGTGGTTTTGGCTGAGTTTACAAGGTACCTTTCCTTGGACATGAAATTATTTCAGAATTCTATTTACTTGTATCAAATGTTAACATGCATTAAATAACATTTTAATGTTGCATGATTAGACCATGATACTGGAAAATCGCAGAGGCTGGTGCCAAAGAAATTCTAACCAGGGAAGATGATGGAAATGGATGGAATTATGGATAGATGATGGAAATGGAAAGGTGGAGATGGATAGATGTAGGACAGATGATGTTCAATCCTTTAGAGATACAGAAATCACCACTCTAAAGTGAATGAAACAAAGATTAAACTCACAATTGTCAATAATACAGTCACGCCCAAAAAGATTAGAGTTTAGGATAGCTCACCACTCCGTGAATTGATTTTAAAAGTATACTGGTCCATTTAGCTACTATTTAAATAGTTCTCTTTACAGTTTAGCTGTAATTTTAGAGTCTTTCTCTACGGTTTAGGATTATATTTTTTAAAGTTTAAGAAACCTTAACTTTCTATCTTTGCTACACACTAAATCAGTAGGTTTGGCTGAAAAGATAAAGGGTACAGGTTTTTCAAGTTGCAGGCCCCTCTATATAGCTTATGTTGCTGTTTTTATTGATAATAAGGCTGATGACATTTAAGAGAGTTGGAGGGAAGATTGTCAAGGCTTCATTGAATGTTTATTGACAAAAACAGGGGCGGCATTGCATGCTGTTAAATATCGTAGAAAGATCACGGTTCTGTTGACAGCATGCACACTTGTCAGTAAAACAACCATTACTCTTGCTAGAAAGCTCCGAATCTTTCACTGTTTGATGTGTTTTAAACTAGACACGTATATCTTTCTAGGGATACATGGCTTGCTCAGTATTTCTGTAAGACCCAAACTTTTGGGCCAAATCAAAGCCCAAGCCCAAGTCAGCTCAAACCTAACCTAAATTAACCTAGGTATATAAGGAAAAGTTGCAAGAGAATTATTATTCTCTCTTCTAAGTCTTGTGGCCGTCCTGACCCTTTGTTCATCAAACCAAGGATTTCAGTTTTTGATATTGAGTTTTGAGTTTAAGAAAAGTGGAAGTAGCAAGTAAATGATTCTCTCTCATGTTACTTTTAATTATGATTTGTTATGGAAGGGGGGAGAGAGAGAGAGAGAGAGAGAGAGAGAGATTAGGGTTTATAAGGCTTAAAAGTTTATATTGTTACGATTAATTTATGATTATTAAGAGTTTAATGTTAGGTGATTAATTAGTATGTTGTTGAAAATAAAGATTTATGAGTTGATTTGTTTAAATTTATATTTATGGGTTAAGAAATTCAATTTTACCTTGCTGTAAAATTTGGACAGAATCGTCTTGAGGTTGAAGATGACCAAATTTTGTTTTGTCCTTAATTTATGAGAATTATAGTTTAGTCCCTATACTTTGGGAAAATTATAATTTGACCCCTAAATGTATTTTGAGATTCTGGATAGTGTTATTATGAGATTAAGGATGATGAATCTCAGTTTGATAATTGATTTGGAATATTTTCAATTTGGTCCCTTAATTTTGGGAATTTACATTTTAGTCCTGAACTTTATGAAAATTTCAATTTGGTCCCTGGTACGTTCTAGACAGAATTTAGGATGGTTTACGGGTGAAAATTCAGTATGGTTATGTATTTCCAGACTGGTCCTCCAATTTTGGTAAAATTATGTTTTGGTCCTTGTTTTGGAAAATTGTTGTTTTAGTCCATAAACTTAGGAAACTAATCCTGGTTTTACTTTATGCATTGGGATCTTTTGTTTGATTTTTTTTTAGTATATTTCATATATTGTTGGAGGTTCTCCTAACAATCCTCAATAAGATTTTTGGGTCTTTCATCTGACATTCTTTTTAGTTCTATATTTTTCGGGTGAGTGGAATAATATTTAATATGCATATAATATAAATAAATATGTATATTGATTATACAATGAGTACAACTAGTTAATTTCTTGAATATTTATATATTTTGCTTTATCTTTCAAGTACTCATTTATTCTTGAATTTGCAATCGCAATCTGTCGAACTAAGTTCTATTTGATATGATATACGTTTCTTTGATGATTTTGTAAATATCTATTATGCCTTGATACAGGACTTGTTAGTAACTCCATGCTAACGGAAAGTATTTAGCCTATGTGCACATAGTATTCTATATACCTAGCTAGTGAGAGAGGCATATCAGCCTGTGGCGACTGATCATCCCAAAGTGGTCACCTTCGGGTGTCATCTGATCTCTAACATGTATTCCACTACGTTATAATAAAATGTTTAGTATGTATATGTATATCAAGATAAATCATCTTGCAAACTATTAATATCTAAAATGTATATTAAATATTATTCCTTCACTGAATTTGTTGAACTCACCCCTCATTCTTAATATTATTTCAGGTTCTTAGTTCTGATAGCAGTTGGACTTTGTTGAGTGTTTCCGCTTCTTTAATTTTGATCGGTATGCCTTGCTTGTTTTGCGAGGCTTTCCTTTTAGTTTTTGATTCAATATCTTAGACGCTCCACTATTACCTTGTTTTTAATTAAGTTTGGATTTTGACAATGTAATGAGTATTATGGATTATTGTTTTTGTTTTAATTACTAATGAGGAGTTTTAAACTATCTTTTGGTTTTATCAATTTTGAATAATATAATATTTTTGAAGATTATAAAATGATGCGTATTTTTGAATAAATTGTTCTTTTGATATGTTTCTTCTGAGGCTTAGCGTGGGTGAAGTGTCCTTTCGATACCGCTCCTACATTGCCGATCATGGACTCGGGATTCGGGTCGTGACAATTTCTCTTTGTGTTGATGCAGTTATACGTTTGAATTTGAAACTGAAATCTGGCCCTGCCGCGAGCATTTTTGGCTTTGTTGATTTCTTTGGGTTAAGATCAGGCTCTTTTAGGCTTTGTTCAAAATCATCTAGTCCAAATTTATTAGTGGATGTAAATATTGGATTTACTAGGAATTCTCCAGCATCAGACCAACTTTGGCAGAATGTGATTAGCTTAAGTTGTGTATTAACTTGTTGAGTTTAAACATGGAATGCAATTTCAGGGCAAGCTAGGCAATGGACAGGAAATTGCAGTTAAGAGATTATCTAAAACTTCAGGGCAAGGGATGAAGGAGTTTATGAATGAAGTAAGGTTGATATCTAAACTCCAGCACAGAAATCTTGTCAAGCTTTTTGGTTGTTGCATTCATGAAGAGGAAAAGATGCTGATATATATATGAATATTTACCAAACAAAAGCTTGGATTTTTTCGTCTTTGGTATGGCTCTCTTCATCCATTTTTTGTGTCTGTGTTCAAAGGGAAGAGTCCCCTGATTATGCAGCTTCACTTTGATCAAATTAAAACAAATGATTTCGGGGCAAACCTTTAATGTTTAAGTGCAGACGAGAACAAAAAGGGTGCTATTGGATTGGAGAAAGCGTTTTTGAAATTGTTTTCCGGGATTGCTCGAGGGGTTTTATACCTTCATCAAGATTCAAGACTAAAAATTATCCACAGGGATCTCAAAGCCAGCAATATTCTACTAGATGCTGCAATGAACCCAAAAATTTCAGATGTCGGTATGGCAAGAATGTTTACGGAAGACCAAGTCCAAGGAAAAACTACTCGTGTGGTCGGAACATAGTAAGTCACCTGATTCTTTCCTCTCTCCAGTGATCCATCATGATCAAATACCAACAAGCTTCATCTTTTATGATTGTAGCGGCTACATGTCACCTGAGTACGCAATTCACGGACAGTATTCGATAAAGTCAGATGTCTTCAGCTATGGTGTCTTAACACTGGAGATCATAAGTGGCAGGAAAAATAGCGGCTACGGTGAGAAAGAACCCTGGCTGAATCTTATCGGACATGTAAGTGGATCGATAAATTTCTTGATAATATCTTAGGTGATTGTCTTCCTCTTAGATTCTTTTCTCGATTATCTTCTTACTTGTTTCAGGTATGGGACTTATGGAGAGAAGAAAAGGCATTAGACATAGTTGATCCAATGCTGGAACAGTCATGCCTCCTCATGAAGTTCTGAGATGCATTCAGATTGGGTTACTGTGTGTGCAAGAATTTCCAGATGATCTACCTACAATGTTAGAAGTTGTGTTCATGTTAGGTAATGAGATAACTCTTCCTTCTCCTACGAAGCCAGCATTTGTTTTACGAACACGCAGTGGACAATACTTGCCAGCAATGTCTAGAATTGCAGCTTGTTCTGTAAATGAAGTTACAGTTACTATGGTGGCAGCTCGCTGAAATCCCAGTCTCTTGTAATAAATTCTCTCTAACAGGCATTACATAGAAGAAAAAAAATGTTGTCCTGACAATCTAGTTTTCAGAGAGCATTTTTTAAGGTTACCTCACCTGCTAAAATGATTTTCTACTTAGGATAGAAAACTAAATAATTCGATTTATTAAATTTATTAGCAACTAGCACTCCCACAATAAAACAAACTCCATTGAAATGCTTAAGGGGCTGTCCACTCATTATTGCAAACTAGTTTCATGAGCATTTCTTTACAACTCTTCATACAAAAGCAGTGAAGAGTGTCAGCCAAGCACCACCGTCACTGTCGGCGCTTGGCTTCATGCGCCGTCATCGATTGAAGAGCAAAGATTGGTGGATCTGAAGCCACTCTTTAACCTCTTCGTTTCCCTGCCGGCACTCACCGCTACCTGCAAGACAAAGAAATCAACACTAGACAGTAGTTTTTATTTATTTTTATTTTTTTAGATCTACCTCTCTCTCTCTCTCTCTCTCTCTCTCTACTGTAATTTCTTCTTCGCTCTTCTGATTGTTATTGTGGTGTTGTTGTGGATCTGCCGTGAAGAGTGCCTTGTGTTGTGGTTTAGGAGAAGGCATTGGGAGACTACGATGGAAGAAACTAAGAGAGAGAGGGGTTCTGGTTTGGCTTTCTGAAGATGATGAGGGGGTGCTGTTCATGGTTTGATATCACTGGTTTTGTTATGGTGGAGATGGTTGAGTCTGAGAAGGGAAATGGTGGAGGCTGGATTGCAGTGGGGTTAACACTGCTGAAAAGTTATGCACAGTGTTGGGGAAATGAAAATATGGTTTTTTTTTTTTTTTTTTTTGAAAAGGAGAAATTTTCTATGTGTTTTGATTTATTTTTTTATCTGCTTCCTACGCTGAATATTTTTTTATCTGCCCCTGGAAATCTTTGATCTGCCTCCCCTCTTTTTTTTTTTTTTTTTTGGTTTTTACCTGTGAGGAATGTATTTATAGTAAAGAGTTTTAAACAAATATAATTTTTTTAAAAAAAATTATTTAAAATTTAAAATTAAGAGAACTCTAAATATTTTAATGATTTTTTTTTTCAACTGAAATTAAGGGAAAAAGAGTAAAAGCACATTATAGCTCCTGTTTTTCTTATAAGCTTACAAATCACACTTTTAATTGAAATTAATATTTAATTTTTTAATATCTATTTTTTAATCTTTTAAAAAATTAAATTAAAAGTAAATAGTTGAAATTAAATTTAAGTTATATTAATTTTATAATAGAACTTGTAGAATTTGAGCAGGACAATTAGATTGAAAGTTATATTAATTTTAGTCATATAAATCATTTGGCATGACTAGACCTGTTTTAGACTCCCACAAGTCCTTATAGTCCATAAATATTATGCTAGGCTTTTCACATGATGTAATTTCAACAAATCCACATCTAGTATTCAGAACCTCATGCATCAGAGAGTTTCAGTGCAAGCTCTAGACTACACCGCTGATCTCTCAATGATCAAGAAGCTTCATTCTCCGTTGAATCTCAATCTCTTGGATATTATCCATTTAACTTTCATTTAAAAATATTTGCCTTAAAATGACGCTTACTAGTCAATTGAATTTTATTTTTTTTGTGATACAGAACTTTTGAGCCCGGAAATTAAGGCGCTTACTTAGTCAATTGAAAATGACAATACAAAATAAAAATCCCGACTCTACTAGAGGTGGTTACTAATTCCCCAAACAATAAGCTACCTTAGTCAAAATAAAAGTCCCGACACTACTAGAGGCGCTTACTTAGTCAATTGATGTATTAACCTGTCAAATATTTCTCATTTCATAGCTTGAATGCCTTCTTCTCCAAATTTTCCTGTCCACAGACAATGTTAAGTTTTAATGAGTCTCCAGAGGAGGAAACTTCCCTTCGGGATAATCCTATCAATGATACCTCTGGAGTGCTCTCAGTCAATGGTCAAGATAACCTCCTCCTCTACGGCAAAAACACCAAATTAATTAGTCCTGTCTGGTTTCACACATGTTTCAGTCTCATCACCCAGCAACTCTATGGCTCAACTTTTAAATTCAGGAAACCTTGTGATTTTACACGATTTCAAAGATTTAATATGATTTTATTACTTTTTAAATTTTAAAGTTAATTTGATATAATAACATATATTAACTTATAAAATAATATGATTATGATTTTATAAGTTAACTCATAATTTTAACGAATCGTTTATGGCCTTTCAAGTGGTCATTTATTACATGGCTGGCTCCACTGAGGAACTCTAATAATCGGTCAAGAAAAATTTATGAAGCTTTAGTAGGTGGCTTTTTGGCCACAGTCATTAAAACCCCAACTGCACTACCAAGTCATCTACTCACCCCACCAACACACAATCATTGAAACAAATTATGAATCCCATAGAAAGGTTTTTGAGTACATTGTTTCTCTTCCTTGTTTTTCATTCTTGCTTATCTATTGACATCATAGCTCCAAACCAATCAATCAAAGATGGAGATGTTCTGGTCTCTAGTGGACAAAGCTATGAACTCGGGTTCTTTAGCTCAGGCATCGATTCTACTCGTCGTTATGTGGGAATTTGGTACCGTAAGGTTTCAGAACGAACTGTTGTATGGGTGGCAAATAGAGATAATCCTATCGATGGTACCTCCGGAGTCCTAGCTATCAACAAACAAGGTAACCTTGTAATTTATGAAAATAACCGAAGTAGTGTTCCCGTTTGGTCTGCAAATGTTCCAGCCAGGATTCAGCCACAATTAGCAATATCAATGACAAATTGCACGGCTCAGCTCCTGGATTCAGGAAACTTGGTCTTGGTTCAACAGGATAGCGAAGGGATCTTGTGGCAGAGTTTTGATCATGGTACAGATACTCTGCTTCCTGGTATGAAGTTTGGGCGGGACCTGAAAATCGGTTTGAACCGGTCTCTGTCATCTTGGAAGTCCAAAGATGACCCGGGAACCGGAACCATTGTCCTTGGTATTGATCCAAGTGGGTTTCCCCAGTTGGTCCTTTACAAGGGTCAAACCCGAAGATGGCGTGGCGGACCATGGACTGGCCTAAGATGGAGCGGAGTACCCCAAATGGCCGCTACCTACATCTTCAATGTTACTTTCGTTAGCAGTGTTGATGAGGTATCTTATTCCTATAGTATCAATAATCCCTCCTTCATTTCAAGAGTGGTGGTGAACGAATCAGGAGTAGTGCAACGGCTGACATGGAACGATCGTGATCAACAATGGTTCGAAATTTGGTCCTCCCCAAAAGAAACATGTGACGCCTATGGCCAATGTGGTCCAAATAGTAACTGTGACCCATATCAAACAAATAATTTCATGTGCAAATGTCTACCCGGATTCGAACCCAAGTCACCCCAAGAATGGTACCTGAGAGACGGGTTAGGAGGTTGTGTCAGGAAACCTAATGTGTCCACGTGTCGCAGCGGAGAAGGGTTCGTCAAGTTAGCTCGAGTGAAGGTGCCGGATACTTCAATGGCGAGTGCGAACATGAGTTTGATATTGAAAGAATGTGAGCAAGAGTGCTTGAGGAATTGTTCTTGTACAGCTTATGCTAGTGCTGACGAAAGAGGGTTTGGATGCTTGAGATGGTATGGTAATCTGGTTGATACAAGAACGTTTTCAGATATGGGGCAAGAGATTTACATCCGTGTCGATAGAGCTGAATTAGGTACATGTCCAATTCTACTGTCTATGTTTTTTTTAGTTTTATTCAATTATTTTTATGTGCATGCATATTTTTATTATCCTTTGACCAAAAAAAATCAGTTCAAAGAAACAAAGTTGTTGAAGCAATTAGATCCATAGTCTATGTTTCAAGATTAGATATCTTCAATTACAGCTATATTTTAATTTTTTTAATTTAGTATTTGATTAAATATTGTTTAATATTTTGCTTAGTTTTGGAATAAAATAATAATATTTTTTCAATATTAGTATTTTTTTTTGTAACCCTACAAAGTTTTTTTTTTTTTTAGATCTTATGCAATCACTTTCAAATACATATTTGTTTTTATTATAGTTTGATAAAATAAAAAGTTAATTTCAAGAAATAAAATTATCAAACAAGGTCAAGTTCATGGACTTTAATATAAAATCAATATCTTTGTCTACTTCCATCTTTTAATTTTTCAGTTTAATTTTTATTTTTATAAATGATTTGTTTATTTTTTTGTGTTTATTATCGTAAATAATTCTTAATTTATTTAATTAAATATATATATATATATATATATATATATGCATCAGTTTTTTAATTTACAATTAAAAAAATTATATCATAAATATGTTTCAAACGTCTATATATTCGTGTTTTTGCATAAAACAAATAATCTGACCATGGAAAAGTAAGTCAAGTGGCTAGTTTCCCACTAATTGTACTTGTCTTCAAGATCCATGCACACTGCATCGGCGACCATGTTTATCATAATTTCTTGTCTTGTATAGTATAGTCCAGTCTCATCTACTCAGACAAACTTAAAAATTAATTTAGTTTACTTTAGTCTCAAGCTCGTATGATCCTACGAAGGGGATAGAAACAACAAATCATAGTTAATAAAGTTTTTGGGGCAAGCAAATTAGGTGATGAAAATTATTCAATACTTGCAGTTTACTATTTGTTTTTTTCTCACATTTATATGGTATTCAATTATATGAAAAAATTAAAATAGAATAGAGAGTAATTAAATATAAATTTATAGTACTGAATAATTCCAAATCAACAGCTTGAAAGATTTAATTTTCAACTCTTATCACTAAACATTTCTTATATTTTCAATTTCAGCTAAATATGAAAAGTCAGGACCTCTCGCCAATAAAGGAATTAAAGCAATCTTGATAGTGTCTGTTGTTGTGACATTGTTTCTGATCATCTTCCTTGTGTGTTGGTTTGTAAAGAAAAGGAGAAAAGGTAAGCAAATTCCCTTCAAATGTTGCTCCTGAGCAATATATTTTTCGTAACATTATTAAACTCAGGGTGTTGAGTCAGTAAAAATGCAATGTGATGCTGAGCTAGAGTTTCAATCTTTCTGATAGTCTTGAGCTCAAAAAAAGAAAAGGAGAAATAAGTTTGCATGTTGATGACAGCCAGGGACAGGAAAAGAAGAAACGAATTTCCGCTGTCATTAACTTCAAGGTCAAATTGCTTGAGAGACTTGCCAATTAGGGAATTTGAGGAAGGTACAACAAGTTCAGATTTACCACTTTTTGATCTTAGTGTCATAGCTGCGGCAACAAATAATTTCTCAGGTGCCAACAAGCTTGGAGAGGGTGGTTTTGGCTCAGTGTATAAGGTAGCCTAGCCTGCCTTGAAGTCCCTCAAACACATAGCATCACTTCAGTTTACATGTTGAACTATGAGATTGATGAATTTGGATTGCGATTTTCAGGGTCTGCTGCATGATGGAAAGGAAATTGCGGTCAAAAGACTAGCAAAGTATTCTGGACAAGGGATTAATGAGTTCAGAAATGAAGTCGAGCTCATTGCAAAACTTCAGCACAGGAATCTTGTAAGGATATTAGGTTGTTGCATCCAAGGAAGAGAGAAGATGTTGATCTATGAATACTTGCCAAACAAAAGTTTGGACTCTTTTATTTTCAGTATGTCATCATCATTCTGTCAAATTGTCCCTATATTGTGGATTTTTCAGTTTTTTCTCATTCTATAAAACTTGAAAAATGAATACAAGCCTGCATTGATTTGATGAGATTTATGCTTCTTTGGGTACAGATGAACCAAGAAGGTCACAGTTAGATTGGTCTACTCGTCACAACATTATTTGTGGGATTACTCGAGGAATTTTGTATCTTCATCAGGACTCCAGATTACGAATCATCCACAGAGATCTTAAGGCAAGCAATGTTCTACTAGATGCCTCAATGAACCCAAAAATTTCAGATTTCGGCATGGCTAGAATATTTGGAGTAGACCAAATTGAAGCCAACACAAACCGTGTTGTTGGAACGTAGTAAGTTTATCCTTATATATTTAATGAATTATATTAGAAAATAATATAAGATTATTTTTAGAATTTTTACTAATAATTTAAGTTTTTTTAGATAAATTAGTTTTTGGACATAATATTAGAATTTTAATTATTTTATCTAATTAAATTAATAAAATTAAGAACTTATACAACTTTTAAATGTTAGAAAATAATATAAAATTATTTTTAAAATCCCACCATAATTTTTATTTATATTTTTCTGAATAGCTGACTTTATTAAGCTCTTCTTTTCCTATGTTATTACAGTGGTTATATGTCACCAGAATATGCAATGCAAGGCTTATTTTCAGTTAAATCTGATGTATATAGTTTCGGGGTTTTGCTATTAGAGGTCATCACTGGGAGAAAAAACAGCCATTTTTATGATGAAAGTAACTCTTCGAACTTGGTTGGATATGTAAGTAATAAGATCACATATATTGCCCATTTTAAAATTTCAACTCCAACATAGCATATTGATATGAAATTTCTTTAGGTTTGGGATCTATGGAGAGAAGGCAGGGCCCTGGAAGTAGTGGATACATTGATGGGCGACTCGTATCCTGAAGATCAAGTCTTAAGGTGCATCCAAATTGGTCTTTTATGTGTGCAAGAATATGCGATGGACCGACCATCAATGTCTGATGTTGTTTTCATGTTGAGTAATGACACAACTCTTCCATCTCCCAAGCAACCTGCGTTTGTTACGAAGGAGAGTTACTATAGTGGAGATCCATTAACAAGTGAAGGATCACATTCTATAAATGAAGTGACTATTACCATGCTTGGACCTCGGTAGAGGCTTACATATATCTGACGTTCTACTTTTATTTGTTAATATTAATTTGTATTAATATTATGATAGCTTTTACCATAATATTTTAAAAATTAGGTTTAAAGTGGAATTCAAGAAAAATTAATTATAATGTATGTTAATTAACGAAATATTTGTAAAACTTTAATAAAAATAAAATACAATTTCAATCACACCATATTAATTGTTATACCAAGTGGATCCTAGTAGAAGTATCATGGTTGTGAAATATTATTTATTATATTTCTAAGCTTATGGAACCAAGTAGTGTAGTTATTCTTTAATAACCACAATGTAGATAAGGATACCTCACCTCAATAATCTTTCAAATTAAATTTTCTTCATTAAAAATGCTATGCTCTTCACAAATCTACTTATTCAACAATTTAATTTTATCAAAGCTAATGAGATTTTAAATATCTTTTATTTTACTTAAATTCCTACAAGATACAAATATACAAAAAAAACAACATGATTGTTATCATAATATATATATATATATATATATATATATTAGTAATAAATTCATTTTTGAAAATAATATATTTACAAAGTAGTTATGTTTAGACAAGATCTATTTGCAGTACTAGGTCAGTAATCCTGCCAATCGCAATATATTCTTGCGCAAGAACCTGTATGAAGACCAAAAACATTCATTTTCCATGGAGGGACAAGATGAGGTAAGGAGATTAGATAGTAGGTACAAAAAAATTGAATGAAAAATTATAAAGTTGTTATAATTATAAGAAATTTATTTTATATTAAATCATTATTTTTAAATATCCTAGTCAATATTTAATTAAGACTTGGAATTAATTAAAGTTGTTGAGATTAATACATATTATCTTCTTTCTTTTATAAATGGTAGTAGTTGCTCTCACATACTATGCTGCCAAACTTAAAACTTGGCTTAGACGGCAGGACTGGTCTGAACCGGTTCCTGACAGCCTGGAAATCTCCTGATGACCCTGCTACTTGTAGGTCTTTGCGGCTCAATCCTAATGGGTCTCCACAGTTGTTCTTGTACGAGGGTCAGATTCCAAGGTGGAGGTCCGGTCACTGCAATGGACTTAGATGGACTGGTGTGCCCATATTGCAGGTTCGCATTAACTTCAACGTCAGCTTTGTGAATAATGATGACGAGTTAACCATAATGTGGGGTGTTCGCAACAGATCAATCTTCTCGCGATTAGTTGTAGACGAGCCTGGATCAGTCCAACGGTTCACATGGCATGAACAAATTGCTAAATGGGATGTATTTTGGTCTGCACCTACTGACCAGTGTGACAATTATGGACGATGTGGAGCTTATGGTAAGTGTGATCCTTATGATGCTTATAACTTTGAGTGTACGTGCCTCCCTGGCTACCAGCCCAAATCAATTAGTGATTGGTACCTCAGAGATGGGTCAGGTGGATGCATCCAGAAGAACCTCACAGGACTGTGCAACAATGGTGAAGGGTTCGTCAAGGTGGAAAACGTGAAGGTACCAGATCCTTCAACTGCCCGTGTGGATAACAATTTGGATCTGAAAGCTTGCATGGAGCAATGCTTGAGGAATTGTTCCTGCACAGCCTACGCAAGTTCAGTTGTGACAAGTAAGAGTGGGTGCTTCTCATGGTATGGCAATTTGCTTGATACAAGAGTGTTCGCTGAGGGAGGACAGGATTTATATGTCCGTGTGGATGCGTTTGAGTTAGGTACCTTCAAATCTTATTGTCATTATATATCTTCAATATGTCTTAGATAGAGGATTTTCAGAACAAAAAATATAGACATTGAAATAAAAACTACGGGTACAAGTTCAACGGAAGTACCAGAGACATTTCTAATATGGCGAAGCCCTCCCCTGCACTCACCTACTATCTTTCTGCAATATGCAAAATTACTGATAATCCTGATGATTTGGTATCAAGCTAATGTGGATTTCTTTCTTTCTCCAGCTCAATATGACAAGAAGTCTAGAGGTTTTCTTTCAAAGAAAGGGATGTTAGCCGGATTGGTGCTCCCTATAGCTGATGGGGTTTTCTTTGTCATTATGTTCTCATTCTGGTTGATAAAAAGGAAGAAGACGGGTAAGGGATACTTTTTCAACTTTGTTACCAATACAAGTGACACCAAATTAGTTGAACATTAGCACTGTGTGTAATCAACATTAGCACTTGTTAGCATAGTTTTAAGACGTGGCCTGGTGGCCGGCCTTGTCCAAGGCCCGGGTTCCGGGTTTTGACAGGATCATCAGTTCGGCCTGGTCAATTTTTTTTAAAAAAAATCAAAACGACTTCGTTTTGGTAAGAAAAAACAAAAAAATAAAAGTCAACGGGTTTGCAGCTGGGTCTTGACCAGGTCAACCCGCCGGGTTAGCAGAATCACACCGAGTTTTTTCTTCTTTCTTTTTTTTTTTTCAACCCGGCCTGGTTCCAGTCCCGGATCGACCCACTGGGCCAGGCTGGGTTTCAAAACACTGCTTGTTAGTACTTTTAAAAGCTGATTACTGAGTTCTTTCAACGATAAACACAGCTAAGGGCAGACAACTCAAATTTCCCTTCAATATCCCTACAAGCCTCAATGGCTCTCTATGTGGAAAGGAAGTCGGTGGAAGTAATTTTAAAATTTTAAAATTATTTTGATGATTTGTTTCCCACTGAAAATTAGTAGAATAAGAGCAAAAGTACATTATAGTTCCTGATTTTCTTATAAATTGACAAATCATTCCTTTAACCTAAATTAATCTTTAATTTTTTAATATCTATTTTTTAATCTTTTTGAAAATTAAATTAAAAGCAAATAGAAAAAAATTTAAGTTATGACAATATAATAGAACTTAAAGAATTTCTTCGCAAAATTTGAGATTGAAAGTTATATTAATTTTAGTCATATAAATCATTTGGCATGACTAGACCTGCTTTAGACACGCACAAGTCCTTATAGTCCATAAATATTCTGCTAGGCTTTTCACAAGATGTAATTTCAACAAATCCACATCTAATATTCAGAACCTCATGCATCAGAGAGTTTCAGTGCAAGCTCTAGACTAGACCGCTGATCTCTCAATGATCAAGAAGCTTCATTCTCGGTTGAATCTCAATCTCTTAGATATTATCCATTTAACTTTCATTTAAAAATATTTGCCTTAAAATGACGCTTACTAGTCAATTGAATTTTATTGTTTTTTCTGATACTGAACTTTTGAGCCAAGAAATTAAGGCGCTTACCTAGTCAATTGAAAATGACAATACAAAATAAAAATCCCGACACTACTAGAGGTGGTTACTAATTCCCCAAAGAATAAGCTACCTTAGTCAAAATAAAAATCCCGACACTACTAGAGGCGCTTACTTAGTCAAATATTTCTCATTTCATAGCTTGAATGCCTTCTTCTCCAAATTTTCCTTGTCCACAGACAATGTTAAGTTTTAATGAGTCTCCAAAGGAGGAAACTTCCCTTCAGGATAATCCTATCAATGATATAACTACCAGAAATTCGCTTAATAACAACAGATTTACCGATGAAATATTTCTGTCGGTAATTTGAGATCGAAATTATTGACGGAAAATTTTCCATCCATAATTCAGTCGGTAACTACTGACGAACACTATCCGTCGGTAGTTACCGATTAAATCATGGGTGGAAAGTTCAGAATTAAAAAAAAAAAAAGTGGGTCGCTGACGTGGAGGTTTTGGCGGGGTGGTTTTTTCCGATGGAATCAGCGACAGATTCAAAACGACAGGCCCGTACAATGACGTGACCGGTTCACCGTTAAAAATACCAACGGAATCACCGACGGATTTGAAATGGCAGATCCGTACGATGACGTGTCGATTTTTCTATCAAAAAAGCCGACTAACTCACCGACGGAATAATCCGTCGGTGAAACGGTCGGAAAAAGTTAATATAATTCCTCCCCTGCCGACCCTCTCCTCCCCTATTTCTCCTTCTTCTTCCAAATCCCAACTCTCCCCATCTGTAAACAACCAACACCAAACAAAAATCTCCCTCATCTCAGCACAACAAGTTATATTTCTTGAAGTTTTTTTGTCACAACTTCCGTGTTCTGATTTGCCGACGGATTTTATCAATTTTTGTAAGTAATTCTATCTTTTAACATTTAAATGTCAATTTTATTGTATTTTTTAGTATATGTAATTTGTTAGTAAATGTACATGTTTTATTGTTATTTCTCAAACAAACTTGTAGTATATAAATGTATAATTTTATACCTGTTATGGTTTGTTTTAGATTTTGTAAGATTATATTTGTTTGTAAATTGTTAAAACTTTATGGAATTACCAAATTACATGTGCTATTTTGAAATAATTAATAGGTTGCTTAATGGGTCTGTTTTAAGTTTTATCAATGGTACTGCATGTGGTAATTTCCATAAATTTATATATATTAATTTGTATGGATGTTCATAAATGATAATGAATATTTAATATTTATGAGAAGTTGTGATTGGTTTGTTGGATAATCTCGAGGTAAAGTAATATTTTTACAAGTTTATTTACCTAGCTTAGTTAATTAATATATGATGTCATCATAATTTTATAGAGGTTCGATATAAGTCATGGATGATCGTTCATGGATGTATCAAGATTCACCCCAAGGATTGCGGAGGATGCATTATTATAATAGGGTTCAGGGTTTTATTAATTTCACAACATCTATTCCCAGAAATTTTACTAGAAGCAGTATTAGGTGTTCATACAGGAAGTGTCAAAATAAAAAGAATTTGCATCCAGATGTTGTAATGATGTATCTTCTACACAAGGGTTTATGGAGAATTACCAGTGTTGGTATGCACAAGGAGAAGTATTTGTTAGTAAGAGGAGAATGGGAGAAATGGTAGTTGGGTCAACTTCTAGTGCTAGTAACATGCATGAAGCGGCAAATGACAACACTAATCCTTACAGAAATATAGTTATGGATGCAATGAGAATAAATCAAGGTAATGTCAGTCAATGTCCAATTGTAGAAGAAGAACCTAATGCAGATACAGCTAGGTTTTTTGAATTGTTGAAAGATCTAACGAACCATTATGGGATGGCTGCACAAACCACAGTAAATTATCGATCGTGGCACAAGTGTTCACCATCAAGTCAGATCACGGGTTGAGTGAGGCCGTGTATGAAAAAATTATTGAATGGGAGAGAAGCATTTTACCTGAAGGGAACATGCTGAAAGAGAACTTCTATGTTGCGAAGTCCATGATGAAACCCCTCGATTTAGGATACCATAAAATTAACATGTGCCCTAACTTCTGCATGTTATACTACCTTGAAAATGCTGAGATGACCGAGTGCATGACATGCGGGCATTCCCGTTACAAACCCAGAAATGGCAGTGGAAAGACTCTAATGGCATATAAAAAACTTAGATACTTCCCGATCACACCTAGACTGCAGAGGTTATTCATGTCACCAAGGACTGCTGAGCACATGACATGGCACCAAGCACATGATGCGGTTAATAGTGTGATGGTGCATCCTTCTGATGGCGAAGCATGGAAACGCTTTAACAGTGTGCATCCTGACTTTTCACTGAATCAAGGAATGTGCGTCTTGGATTGTGTACAGACGGATTCAACCTATTTGGGTCATTTGCTGCTCCTTATTCTTGTTGGCCGGTCATACTCACAGTTTATAACTTGCCACCGGGAATGTATATGAGGCCGGAGTTCATGTTTTTATCTACTGTCATACCCGGTCTGAGCAGCCCGGGGAGCAATATAGATGTTTGTCTTCGACCGTTAATTGATGAGTTGGCGAAGTTGTGGTCCTCTGGAGCTCTGACTTATGATATATCGAGGAAACAAAATTTCCTTATGAGGGCGGCTTTGATGTGGACTATCAATGATTTTCCAGTTTATGGAATGCTTTCTGGTTGGAGCACGCATGGGAAACTCACATGTCCATACTGCATGGAAAACAACAAGGCATTCACGCTAACAAACGGAGGTAAAGCTTTTTTTTTTTACTGTCACCGTTGCTTCTTGCCACTTAATTACAGGTACAGAAAGAATAGAAAAGATTTCTCTGTTGGCAGAGTTAAAAAAGATGTTGCATCCCCGCGACTTGGTACTCTTTATAGCTGCTGCGGTTTTCTTTGTCATTATGTTCTTATTCTAGTTGATAAAAAGGAAGAAGACGGGTAAGAGATTATTTTTTCAACTTTGTTACCAATATAAGTGGCACCAAATTAGTTGAACTAAAGAATTCCAACTTTAAGTCTATGCATATAGGAGATGATAGTCTGCAAAATGCAGTGTGTAATCAACATTAGCACTTGTTAATACTTTTAAAAGTTGATTATTGAGTTCTTTCAACGATAAACACAGATGAACTCAAATTTCCCTTCAATATCCCTACAAGCCTCAATGGCTCTCTAAGTGGAAAGGAAGTTGGTGGAAGTAGAACAAGTGAATACGTACCAGTCTTCGACATAGATATCATATTAGAAGCCACAGAGAGTCGAATTTCTCCAACAAGCTTGGATATGGTGGTTTTGGCTGAGTTTACAAGGTACCTTTCCTTGGACATGAAATTATTTCAGAATTCTATTTACTTGTATCAAATGTTAACATGCATTAAATAACATTTTAATGTTGCATGATTAGACCATGATGCTGGAAAATCGCAGAGGCTGGTGCCAAAGAAATTCTAACCAGGGAAAGATGATGGAAATGGAAAGGTGGAGATGGATAGATGTAGGACAGATGATGTTCAATCCTTCAGAGATACAGAAATCACCACTCTAAAGTGAATGAACAAAGATTAAACTCAGAATTGTCAATAATACAGTCACGCCCCAAAGAGATTAGAGTTTAGGATAGCTCACCACTCCGTGAATTGATTTTAAAAGTATACTGGTCCATTTAGCTACTATTTTAATAGTTCTCTTTACAGTTTAGCTGTAATTTTAGAGTCTTTCTCTACGGTTTAGGATTATATTTTTTAAAGTTT
The DNA here is from genome assembly GCF_005239225.2 of Populus alba. NCBI lineage: Eukaryota > Viridiplantae > Streptophyta > Magnoliopsida > Malpighiales > Salicaceae > Populus > Populus alba. Next base: position 2,418,660 of record NC_133287.1, read on the forward strand.
AAGAAACCTTAACTTTCTATCTTTGCTACACACTAAATCAGTAGGTTTGGCTGAAAAGATAAAAGGTACAGGTTTTTCACGTTGCAGGCCCCTCTATATAGCTTATGTTGCTGTTTTTATTGATAATAAGGCTGATGACATTTAAGAGAGTTGGAGGGAAGATTGTCAAGGCTTCATTGAATGTTTATTGACAAAAACAGGGGCGGCATTGCATGCTGTTAAATATCGTAGAAAGATCACGGTTCTGTTGACAGCATGCACACTTGTCTGTAAAACAACCATGACTCTTGCTAGAAAGCTCCGAATCTTTCACTGTTTGATGTGTTTTAAACTAGACACGTATATCTTTATAGGGATACATGGCTTGCTCAGTATTTCTATAAGACCCAAACTTTTTGGCCAAATCCAAGCCCAAGCCCAAGTCAGCTTAAACCTAACCTAAGTTAACCTAGGTATATAAAGAAAAGTTGCAAGAGAATTATTTTTCTCTCTTCTAAGTCTTGTGGCCGTCATGACCCTCTCTTCATCAAATCAAGGATTTCAATTTTTATATTGAGTTTTGAGTTTAAAAAAAGTGGAAGTAGCAAGTAAATGATTCTTTATCATGTTACTTTTAATTATAATTTGTTATGGAGGGGGGAGGGGGGAGGGGGGAGAGAGAGAGAGAGAGATTAGGGTTTATAAGGCTTAGAAGTTTATATTGTTAAGATTGATTTATGATTATTAAGAGTTTAATGTTAGGTGATTAATTAGTATATATGTTGTTGAAAATAAGGATTTATGTGTTGATTTGTTTAAATTTATTTTTATGGGTTAAAAAATTCAATTTTACCTTGCTGTAAAATCTGGAAAAAATCATGTTGAGGTTGAAGATGATCAAATTTTGTTTTGGTCCTTGATTTATGAGAATTACACTTTAGTCTCTAAACTTTAGGAAAATTATAATTTGACCCCTAAATGTATTTTGAGATTCTGGACAGTGTTATTATGAGATTAAGGATGATGAATCTCAGTTTGATAATTGATTTGGGATATTTTCAGTTTGGTCCCTTAATTTTGGGAATTTACATGTTAGTCCCTGAACTTTATGAAAATTTCAATTCGGTCCCTGGTACGTTCTAGACAGAATTTAGGATGGTTTATGGGTGAAAATTCAGTATGGTTATGTATTTCTAGACTGGTCCTCCAATTTTGGTAAAATTATGTTTTGATCCTTGTTTTGGAAAATTGTTGTTTTAGTCCATAAACTTAGGAAACTAAACCTAGTTTTACTTTATGCATTGGGATCTTTTGTATGATTTTTTTTTAGTATATTTCATATATTATTGTAGGTTCTCCTAACAATTCTCAATAAGATTTTCAGGTCTTTCATTTGACATTCCTTTTAGTTCTATATTTTCTGGGTGAGTGGGATAATATTTAATATGCATATAATATAAATAAATATGTATATTGATTATACAATGAGTACAACTAGTTAATTTCTTGAATATTTATATATTTTGCTTTATCTTTCAAGTACTCATTTATTCTTGAATTTGCAATCGCAATCTGCCAAACTAAGTTCTATTTGATATGATATACGTTTCTTTGATGATTTTGTAAATATCTATTATGCCTTGATATAGGACTTGTCAGTAACTCTATGCTAATGGAAAGTGTTTAGCCTATATGCACATAGTATTCTGTATACCTAGCTGGTGAGAGACGCATCAGCCTGTGGCGACTTATCATCCTACAGTGGTCACCTTCGGGTGTTATCTGGTCACCTTCGGGTGTCATCTGATCTCTGACATATATTCTACTACGTTATAATAATATGTTTAGTATATATATGTATATCAAGATAAATCATCTTGCAAACTATTAATATCTAAAATGTATATTAAATATTATTCCTTCACTGAGTTTGTTGAACTCACCCCTCATTCTTAATATTATTTCAAGTTCTTAGTTCTGATAGTAGTTGGACTTTGTTGAGTGTTTCTGCTTCTTCAATTTTGATCAGTATGCCTTGCTTGTTTTGCGAGGCTTTCCTTTTAGTTTTGATTCGATGTCTTAGACGCTCCACTATTACCTTATTTTAATTAAGTTTGGATTTTGACAATGTAATGAGTATTATGGATTATTGTTTTTGTTTTAATTACTAATGAGAAGTTTTAAACTATCTTTTGGTTTTATCAGTTTTGAATAATATAATATTTTTGAAGATTATAAAATGCTGTGTATTTTTGAATAATTTTTTTTTTTATATGTCTGTTCTGAGACTTAGCGTGGGTCACTACTAAAAACAGGGGGTATTAGCATCTGAATTTAGCAACAAAATTATCCGTTGCTAAATTTAGTAAAAGATTTGCAATGGATTAAATATATATTATTTTTTTAATATTAGCAACAGAATTTAGCAACGGAAAATCCGTTGCTAAAGACAATGTAAAGTTATTCGTTGCTAATTAAAAAAATAATTATTTAAATTTAATATAAAACCAAAATAATAAAAACCGTTGATTACTTTTGATAAGAGAAAATCTCAACCGTTTAATGTTTTTACACCTGCAGGACTCCCCCCACCCCCACACCCTTAGAATCGTAAAAGAACAACAAAACCAGCAGCTGAAAATTAATTACCTTCCCATCTTCTTCGTCCCTAATAACACACTTAGCTGTAGAAAAATCACCCTCTCTTCATCGATTTGATTTTCCTTTGTCCCAAACTTTTCATCTTCTTCTCATTCGTCTTCAACATCACTAATTTTTTTTCTTCATCTTCTTCTCCTTCATCTTAACAGTTTCAATCTTTATCTGTAAACCAGTCCGTTGCTAATTACTACTTTTTTTAGTAGTGTTGGAAGGACGCTTAGTGGAAGGCCATTACTTTCTACCAGACGGCTTTTCCGGCGGTTAGCTTGGCAACGAGTGAGGCAGGTTCTTTTCTCGCTTTCTTCCTTTACACTTTGTTTTTTTTTTTTTTTTTTCTTGTGCTGAAATAGCTTCTTGGTAAAATTCTTTAGATGATTCAAAATGAATTTTCAGACATAAATAGGAATCCCTTGTTTGTTGTTTGCGTTTTTCTTTCTGAGAAAAAATATGTCGATTGCCTTTGTAATTGAGTAAAATAATAAGATAGTTTTTTTTTCAACGCATTTCTTCGCAGCTTCTTACTGAAATAAAAACAATCAGGTTGGAATTGGTCCTTTAGAAATTAACTATGAAAATGAGGATTATTGTTGACATCTTACTTTGTGTCAGCAGATCAAAGATCTGAATGAACCTATTGAGATTAAAATTTCAGAATGGAATACCGGGGGCCTACTTGCGAGAATTGAGGTCTGTGTACCCTTTATGTATTTGATTTGTTTGTAAATGCATTGCATGCATAGTAATGATAAATTTTTGGAATTTCCTCTTTCAGGGATTGCGAGCGTTCCTTCCAAAGGCTGAGTTAATGAACAGAGTGAACAATTTTAAGGAGTTGAAAGAAAATGTAAAGTGCAATACCCTGGAATTTCTGGTTCTGAATTACATAAAATTTTTGTTTTTGTTAGGTGTTGATGCTTTAATCATTTAATAGTTGTTGCCATGTTGCATCAATCATAAGAACTTGTTCCTGGAATAAAATTGTATTAAATGCACAATCTTCTGCCTTTGGATTTACATTTCCATATTATACACTCTTTACAATGATTTTCCGAAGCCTGGTGCATGTTTGTGGTTATTCAAGGCACCTGTGCTGATTAATTTTCCAAGGCAAGGCATTGGTGTTTCTATAATTAGATAACCTATCTGGATTTACCTCTGAATTTAATAGTAAAATCCTTGTCAATGCACCTAAAAAGGTGTTTCTTTCGGTCCACTTCATCAACTGTCTTGCTATAGGCCTCCCTTAGGTTGTGTCTTGACTGTACTCGTTATCTATGAATTTTGTTCTTGAATTTTTATTTTTTTTTGCCAATCATGTGCTTTATTTTGTTGCATCTGTTGGATGCTTCTTGTGGCCTTGATGGTGTTCAAACTTCAAAGCAATAAACTTGATACAGCAATCTCATGGCCTTTATAGAGCTGGGAAGATGGATGATTCAAATTTGGGTACAACATATATATATTTTTTAAATATTAGTAATTACTAGTGTGGCATGACACATCTACACAATTTTTTGGTCATAAACATGATGCTGGATCGTGGTCTCTATAGCTCATCGTGATTTTCAAACTGCTTGAAAGTTAAGACTACCTCTTGACAGTATTTAAGGAATATTTGGTTATTGTAATAGAAAAGACAAGATAATCGATAATCGACATGATTTTTTTTTTAAAAGTAATTTTATAATTCTAAAATTGTAAAGAAAAATGGAAGTGGATTGAACATGAGGTCGTAGGTTAAGGATCTTACTTGTTGAGCAAGATGTTTGCTGTTGTTATTTTGCTGAAAGAACTCTCTGGCTTTTAGAACTGAGAATAGAATGAAAAGCTGGGAAGTCTACACTGGAAGGCGTGATTTTCAAAATAAAATTCTTTTTGTTTCCTTTTGGCCTCCAGTTTGGAAAACAACTTGAAGAGAATATCCAGGCATGTCATCATCTTTTTGTTTCCTTTTGGCCTTTTCAATACTCTGTTACTGAACTTTACCGTTCACCATGGTCCACAAATTCTGCAGACTTCAGCATCCAGTTCACGGCTAACATTCTCATCAAAGGTAATATTTTTCTTCTGCATTAGGGCACGTGTCTGATAAAACATTGTAAACAAAGTAGTTGTTTTTGTTATTGGAGACCATATCTATATTTCTAAACTAGATATTGTCTATTTTACCGTCTTGGTTAGTGGGGAGATCTATTTAAGATTGGAATTTAATTACTTTTACTGGACATGCCCAGGCTGAAGCATTCTGTTATCCCAAACCAGAGGCCACATGCTTAAAATAGCTTTGCTTAAGTGCTTGCATATGTTCCAAATATGGTTTCTGGTGCCTAAAGTTTTCACTAGTTTTTGTGTTGTTATTTACCAGGCTAGGGCATTGCCTGCTCTATCAAGTGAACCATCAACTCCTGCTTCGATTGGATCTCAAGAGGTTTGTTTACTTTTGAAAATCTGTTGCCTGTGGCCAAAATAAATTTCTGCGAGCATCAAAGAGAGATTGTCGACAATTTTTCATATATTGCGACTTACCCTGTTTTCCAGTCCATGAATAATCTAATATAGCCATCTTACAAGTTTAAAGAATTTCTTTATGACTTTTATTCCATGCTAATAGCTTGATTGCTGTTCCCTTTTTAGTTTTGTTTTTTACAGCATAAGATAACTTCTCTGTCAGGAACTCTTCCCAGCACTTTTAAGAATATAATTACCTCAATTTCCTTTCCTTGATTTTTCCCTTTCCCAGGTTCAAAGGCCCCCTCGTAATGCTGCATCACCCTCAAGCCAGCAGGTTCAGCTTGAATTTCAATTTGCAGTTTACATCCTTTTTATTTATTTATATAATTTCTTGACATCTAACTTTTTCAACGAAACATTTCCAGAGAAGTAACGGGATTTCAGGAGGGGTTGAGCTTGCTAGCGGCCTCAGGATTTCTAAAGGTATCCATACAGAAGAAGAAACAAGTAATAGAACGAGTTGGTTGAAACCTGCATTTCTTGTGAGAACACGTAGCGCAACAAACAGTGCAGTGCAGCAAATATTGGTCGATCCACAATATCATGGCACCATGATTGTATCTTTTGTTGTTTTTTTTTTAATTATATTTCGACTTAATTGTATTAATGCAAGTTTGACTAAATTTTTGTAATATAAATATTATTTGTATTTCATTTTTTATTAGTTATACAATTATTTTTCATATTAATTTATGTTGGTTATATATATTCTACCACTTTTAAAATATTCATAAATAATTAATTAAACAAATTAAAAGTCATTTTAATAAATAAATAAACATTAATTTAATAAAAATAATATACTCAGCAATAGATTATCCGTTGATTCCCAAAATTAGCAACGGAATATCCGTTGCTGGTTGTTAGCATCAGATTATTCGTTGCTACGAAATTAGCAACGGATTTATCCGTTGCTAAAAAATCAACAACGACAAATTTGTATCTGATATTTGCCGTTGCTGATTCCGTTGCTAAATTATTTTAGCAACGGATTTTAGTATCATTTGCAACGAATTAGTCCGTTGCTAGTTACTATTTGTTTTAGTAATGGGTAAGATGTTCTTTGGATACCGTTCCTACATTGTCGGTTATGGACCCGGGATTCAGGTGATGGACCGGGATTTAGGTGGTGACAATTTCTCTGTGTTGATGCAGTTATACGTTTGAATTTGAAACTGAAATCTGGCCCTGTCGCGAGCTTTTTTGGCTTTGTTGATTTCTTTGGGTTAAAGATCAGGCTCTTTTAGGCTTTGTTCAAAATCATCTAGTCCAAATTTATTAGTGGATGTAAATATTGGATTTACTAGGAATTCTCCCGCACCAGACCAACTTTGGCAGAATGTGATTAGCTTAAGTTGTGTATTAACTTGTGAGTTAAACATGGAATGTAATTTCAGGGCAAGCTAGGCAATGGACAGGAAATTGCAGTTAAGAGAATATCTAAAACTTCAGGGCAAGGGATGAAGGAGTTTATGAATGAAGTAAGGTTGATATCTAAACTCCAGCACAGAAATCTTGTCAAGCTTTTTGGTTGTTGCATTCATGAAGAGGAAAAGATGCTGATTTATGAGTATTTACCAAACAAAAGCTTGGATTTTTTCGTCTTTGGTATGGCTCTCTTCATCCATTTTTGTGTCTCTGTTCAAAGGGAAGAGTCCCCTGATTATGCAGCTTCACTTTGATCAAATCAAAACAAATGATTTCTGGACAAACCTTTAATGTTTAAGTGCAGACGAGACAAAAAGGGTGCTATTGGATTGGAGAAAGCGTTTTGAAATTGTTTCCGGGATTGCTCGAGGGGTTTTATACCTTCATCAAGATTCAAGACTAAAAATCATCCACAGGGATCTCAAAGCCAGCAATATTCTACTAGATGATGCAATGAACCCAAAAATTTCAGATTTCGGTATGGCTTGAATGATTATGGAAGACCAAGTCCAAGGAAAAACCACTCGTGTGGTCGGAACATAGTAAGTCACCTGATTCTTTCCTCTCTCCAGTGATCCATCATGATCAAATACCAACAAGCTTCATCTTTTATGATTGTAGCGGCTACATGTCACCTGAGTACGCAATTCACGGACAGTATTCGATAAAGTCAGATGTCTTCAGCTATGGTGTCTTCACTGGAGATCATAAGTGGCAGGAAAAATAGCGGCTACGGTGAGAAAGAACCCTGGCTGAATCTTATCGGACATGTAAGTGGATCGATAAATTTCTTGATAATATCTTAGGTGATTGTCTTCCTCTTAGATTCTTTTCTCGATTATCTTCTTACTTGTTTCAGGTATGGGACTTATGGAGAGAAGAAAAGGCATTAGACATAGTTGATCCAATGCTGGAACAGTCATGCCCTCCTCATGAAGTTCTGATATGCATTCAGATTGGGTTACTGTGTTTGCAAGAATTTCCAGATGATCGACCTACAATGTTAGAAGTTGTGTTCATGTTAGGTAATGAGATAACTCTTCCTTCTCCTACGAAGCCAGCATTTGTTTTACGAACACGCAGTGGACAAGACTTGCCAGCAATGTCTAGAAGAGCAGCTTGTTCAGTAAATGAAGTTACAGTTACTATGGTGGCAGCTCGCTGAAATCCCACTCTCTTGTAATAAATTTTCTGTAACAGGCATTACATAGAAGAAAAAAAATGTTGTCCTGACAATCTAGTTTTCAGAGAGCATTTTTTCAGGTTACCTCACCTGCTAAAATGATTTTCTACTTAGGATAGAAAACTAAATAATTCCATTTATTAAATTTATTAGCAACTAGTACTCCCACAATAAAATAAACTCCATTGAAATGCTTACGGGGCTGTCCACTCATTATTGCAAACTAGTTTCATGAGCATTTCTTTACAACTCTTAATACAAAAGCAGTGAAGAGTGTCACCCAAGCACCACCGTCACTTTCGGCGCTTGGCTTCATGCGCCGTCATCGATTGAAGAGCAAAAACTGGTGGATCTGAAGCCACTCTTTAACCTCTTCGTTTCCCTGCCGGTGGTGAGTATCACCGCTACCAGCAAGACAAAGAAATCAACACTAGACAATAGTTTTTATTTATTTTTATTTTTTTAGATCTACCTCTCTCTCTCTCTCTCTCTCTCTCTACTGTAATTTCTTCTTCGCTCTTCTGATTGTTAATGTGGTGTTGTTGTGGATCTGCCGTGAAGAGTAACTTGTGTTGTGGTTTAGAAGAAGGCATTGGGAGACTACGATGGGAGAAACTGAGAGAGAGAGGGGTTCTGGTTTGGCTTCCTGAAGATGATGAGGGGGTGCTGTTCATGGGTTTTCGAAGAAAGGTGAAGAAGAAGCTGTTGTTGGTGGTTTGATATCACTGGTTTTGTTATGGTGGAGATGGTTGAGTCTGAGAAGGGAAATGGTGGAGGCTGGATTGCAGTGGGGTTAACACTGCTGAAAAGTTATGCACAGTGTTGGGGAAATGAAAATATGGTTTTTTTTTTTTTTTTTTTTGGAAAAGGAGAAATTTTCTATGTGTTTTGATTTATTTTTTTATCTGCTTCCTACGCTGAATATTTTTTTATCTGCCCCTGGAAATCTTTGATCTGCCTCCCCTCTTTTTTTTTTTTGGTTTTTTCCTGTGAGGAATGTACTTATAGTAAAGAGTTTTAAACAAATATAATTTTAAAAAAAATTATTTAAAATTTAAAATTAAGAGAACTCAAAATATTTTAATGATTTTTTTTTTTCAACTGAAAATTAGGGGAAAAAGAGCAAATGCACATTATAGCTCCTGATTTTCTTATAAGTTGACAAATCATATTTTTAATTGAAATTAATCTTTAATTTTTTAATATCTATTTTTTAGCCTTTTTGAAAATTAAATTAAAATAAAATATTTGAAAATTTAAGTTATATTAATTTTATAATAGAACTTGTAGAATTTGAGCAGGACAATTAGATTAAAAGTTATATTAATTTTAGTCATATAAATCATCTGGCATGACTAGACCTGTTTTAGACTCGCACTAGTCCTTATAGTCCTTAGTATTCAGAACCTCATGCATCAGAGAGTTTCAGTGCAAGCTCTAGACTAGACCGCTGATCTCTCAATGATACTTGAAGCTTCATTCTCCGTTGAATCTCAATCTCTTGGATATTATCCATTTAACTTTCATTTAAAAATATTTGCCTTAAAATGACGCTTACTAGTCAATTGAATTTTATTTTTTTTGTGATACAGAACTTTTGAGCCCGGAAATTAAGGCGCTTACTTAGTCAATTGAAAATGACAATACAAAATAAAAATCCCGACTCTACTAGAGGTGGTTACTAATTCCCCAAACAATAAGCTGATCACTAGCCATCAACATGCATCCCTGTAAAATATTTCTCATTTCATTGCTTGAATGCCTTCTTCTCCAAATTTTCCTGTCCACAGACAATGTTAAGTTTTAATGAGTCTCCAGAGGAGGAAACTTCCCTTCGGGATAATCCTATCAATGATACCTTTGGAGTGCTCAGAGTCAATGGTCAAGATAACCTCCTCCTCTACGGCAAAAACACCAAATTAATTCGTCCCGTCTGGTTCACACATGCTTCAGTCTCATATATTAAGTAAGAAATAGTTTATAAAACAAAGTTATTAAATTTAGTGGAGTCCATGACTCGGTTCACGGGTTAAGCCGCGAAGCCCAACTCGATTCAATATATCGGTGTCTCAAAAAATATTTTATAAAATGTCATCTTGAAATTTTTTTTAAAGTCAAACCATGTTTTTACATGTTATTTGAGTTGCTTTTGAATACGTAAAGTCGATTAGGACATATTGAGGCAACTTCCACACAATTTAATTTGAAACCCAGCTAAAAGAAAAGTCGAATCGAAAGGTTTCATTGTTGACTCACTAAACTGGATTTAATAATATTGCTAGAAATTTTCATGAGGCTTGAATATATTTTTTACATTAAAAAAAATTGATCCAATCAAGCTCAACTAAACATTCCTAACTATTAAAATGAATCTCTTCATCATTTAAAGTCAAAGTAGACAAATATGACTCAATAGTCTCCCAATTTAAATCCTCTTTATCAAGAAAGCTAAGTTCTTCACAAATCTACTCATTCAATAATTCAATATTATCAAGGCTAATGAGATATAAAGCATCTTTTTTTTCTTCTTAAATTCCTACAAAATACAAACATAAAAGAAAACAACATGACTGTTATAATATATATTATTGATAAATTCAATTTTTTAAAATAATATATTTACAAAGAAGGTATAAAAGGTTTAGACAAGATCTATTTGCAATACTAGGTCGGGAATCCTGCCATCATAATATATTCTTGTGCAAGAACCTGTTTGAAGACCAAAAATATTCATTTTTCATAGAGGGACAAGATGAGAATAAGAGATTAGATAGTAGGTAAAAAATGCTACTACGTGAAAAATTATAAAATTATTATAATTATGAAAAACCTATTGTATCAAAACATTATTTCTAAATATTATTAGTCAATGTTCTATTAAGACTAGACATTAATTATAGTTATTGAGGCCAATGCATATTATATTCTTTCCTTTATGAAATGAAATAGTTGCTCTCATAAACTAATGTATTAAGATACCTAGAACTAATATGCAGGTGCTCGTCAAATAACATGTACACTGAACTAACTTGTATGAGATTTCTATATGGGGAGATCACTTATGTCTATGGAAAAGCTCACATGATAATTGTGTAAGTGATTTTTAAATTTGAGATAACTAATTTATATTATATAGAGAGTGTTATGTTTTGATCTTGACCATATTTTGTCTTAATCAAGGATAATAAATAAGCAAATATTGGATATAACATAAACTATATAAAAGTATTTAAGTAATAAATAGATGATTCATTACTCTAGGTGAATTTGAAAAAATATTACATATATTCTTAAATAGTATTAATCGTGAAACCATTGGCTTAGGTGGAATGAGTTTTGAAAAAAATTTCAAAATCTTACCCAAAGAATTAATGACTATAATGTTGAGAACTAACATGATTTAACAAAGTAAAATATCCCATGTTACAATGTCTAAATCGATACATTCATGATAAATGAATAATAATTAAATTGAAAAACTGGCCATTGAAAGGTTAAGTCTAACCACTTATAATTTTTTTAATATTTGATGTATTATGATAAATTGTTAGACATCATACTTGATCTTTAAATATAAGTCAATCAATTTTTGAATTAAGAATAAATTAAATTGTTTAAGTTATTTAATCTTATTTTATTTAGGATTATTATTTATATTTTGGCCAACTTATTAGGAAACCTAATGGTTACACACATAAAAAGCATTAGTAAAAAATTAAAAGGGGATAATTAATCAAATATGACTTAATTGTAAATAAATTTTAAAGATAGAGGACTAGAATGTAATTGATATAAGGGATTACAATTCTAGACCTATAAACAATCAAGTAAGGAATTAATTTAATAAATTTCTAAAACTAACCAAAAATAATATATGTGATATTATTTAAAGGACAAATTTATATTTTTCCATTTATAGTGTTTTCAGGTTTCCATATAATAAGAAAGTTATGTCTCTTATTTTTTATGAGTAGAGTGGAGTACAAAAACATTCAAATACAAAAATAAAAGAGTTAACACTCAAACGTATAGGAATCTCTCTCTTAAAATGGTTTAGAATATTTCTCACTCGTGGTTCGTGTGGAATAATGTTACAGACCAGACAATTGGACGGCTTGTGATTTGTGATTTTAAGAAAATTTTTCAAAATAAAAAAGAATATTTGATCTTTAGGTAATCTTCGTATAAAACCTGAAAAACACTATATTTATCTAACAAAAACTTTGGAACTATCGAAAAATCTTAAATTTATCATTTACGCTGCGTGTATGTGTTTTGGGAAACCCAACACATTCACCATTTACTTGTTGTCTTTGCATGTCATTGTGTCATACATATTTGAAATAGTTATAGCAAGGAATTGAAAACTATTTGGGAATGTATAGAAGCCAACTAGGGTGCTATATGTGTCGGGATTGTCTTACATCGAATTTTTTTTCAAGAATCAATAACATTTTTGTATCTCACTAGTGATTTAACAAACTAAAAATTGACAAGATTTTTCTTTTAATACGCAATCAGCTCACAAGAGTTATGCAAACTTGGGACCAAAAAAATTCTCACCAGAAAAAAGCAACTAACAAGATAGATATCTTTTTGTCATAAAACCAAAATTAACTTATATTTTCTCTTTTGCTTGATCCATTGCTTTATATATTAAACTCATAGCTGGTTTCTCATCTGAATCAACTAATTTAAGAACTTTAATTAGAGGATATGTTGCTTTAATACATATAATGACATCATGCTAGAACCTACTATCCAAAACACAATTTTGAATTCGTTTCCCTTCTTCTATTCTTGAAAACCTACATGACCTTCACTATTTAGAAGTAAATATAGGCTTTAGCTGTATTTTATAATCATTCAAATATCCTAGAATCAAATATGCAGTAGCAAATCAAGTAGCAACAGCCCTAATCAAACCCTATCCTTTTGTAAAGTGCCTTAGGATGAAAATAAATATAGTACTTGAATAAATATATGAGGTGACTCTCATTCCCTTAGCAATAGTTACTTAATGAACCTCTAGCTTCTTCTTAAAATTTTTCAATGTCAAGTCAATACAAGGAGCAGCACATGGTGTCCAAAACAACTTCTTTATTTTTTGCATCAATAATTGTCTTGTTGCCTTATAATTTGCAGCGTTATTGGTCATTACTTACACAACATTTTCCTCCCTAACCCTGTCCACAATGGCATCCAACATCTTAAATACATTATCAGCAATCTTGGACATATTAGAAGTATCCATTGATGATATAAAAAAAAAAAAAATTGTCCCTTTAGGATTATTAGCTAAAATGTTACAAATACAACATCTTTTTCTTATCTATCTATATTTATAGACATTATTCAACAACCTTTTTTTTTTCATTATAGCTTGTACTCCTCAAGCAAGTTTATTGTTTGATCAACTTCTTGCTTCCAATACTTCTCTCTAATATCATGATAAGATGGAGGCTTCAAACCTGGCCCATGCTTTGTAACCAATTCAAGTAACTTAAAAAACTCATGGTTTTTTACACAATTAAATGGAATTGCACTAGTGTAGAAAAATCTTGTGACATGCTTCTTCTCTAATATCCTTTTTCAGCAATTGATTCAAGGTTGCTTGTGTACTTCCACTCCCACTCCCACTAGCTAATCTCTTTCATTTGTCCTTGAAGCTAATTTCTTTCATTTCATCATCATCATCTTTTCCAATATATCAACGAACCTTTCTTTTATTTTCAGTTGCTTCTAGATTTTTCACTAAAACACCCAAATTCATATGCCTAACATTTTATGGTACTTGTTGGCATAACTCAATATCCTTATGAGTACAAGCTAAATGATGTTTTAAACGAAAAATACCTCAACTGATAATTTTTTTATAATGCTCTTGCACTGAACTTTTCTAGAATTTTTATCAATATCTATATCATATTGTCATCCCACATCAAACTTATTACCGGAAGTATTTTTTTCTAGATGTCATATGTTTAACAATTCAAGAATCAACTAAAATCAACTCTCTAATCAATCCAAACATTATATAATTCTAATTAGATTTTAGTTTAAAAAGGACCATAATACATATAATCCAGAAGCATGCATAAGGAACTCACAAAACTAAAGCAATAAAATGATAAGATTATATAATAGATAAGAGCGCATATAATCAAGAAGAAAGAAAGTAAAACATGCATCCATACTGTGTTGTAAAAGTGCTGGTTTTGTTCATTAGAAAGGCCATAAATTTCTTGAAAATGAAAACAGTTGGTAAATTCAAAATTCATGACTCCTTTGATTTTGTTCTATTTTAATTTCTATTAACCAATGGCAGATTGCATATTGTAGTGATGGTTTGTTTAAAATTTGGAACATTGGAAAGACTTTAAGAAACAGAGGCTAGGATGTTAGGTTTTTGATTTTGTGATGCAGTTACTGTATTTTATATATATAACTGGGTTTAAAATCGTGATTTTACATGATTTCAAAGATTTAACATGATTTTATCACTTTTAAAATTTTAAAATTGATTTGATATAATAAATATATTGACTTATAAAATTATATAATTTTATAAGTCAACTCGTAGTATCGTTATGGCCTTTCAAGTGGTCATTTAATACACGGCTGGCTCGCCTGAGCAACCCTAATAATCGGTCAAGAAAAATTATATGAAGCGTTAGTAGTTGGCTTTTTTGGCTCCAATCATTAAAACCCCAACTGCACTACCAAGTCATTTACTCATAGAAACAAATTATGAATCCTATAGAAAGGTTTTTGAGTATATTGTTTGTCTTCCTTGTTTTTCCTTCTTGCTTATCTATTGACATCATAGCTCCAAACCAGTCAATCAAAGATGGAGATGTTCTGGTCTCTAATGGACAAAGCTATGAACTCGGGTTCTTTAGCTCAGGCATCAATCCTACTCGTCGTTATGTGGGAATTTGGTACCGTAGTACTAAGGTTTCAGAACAAACTGTTGTATGGGTGGCAAATAGAGATAATCCTATCAATGGTACCTCCGGAGTCCTAGCTATCAACAAACAAGGTAACCTTGTAATTTATGAAAATAACCCAAGTAGTGTTCCTGTTTGGTCTTCAAATGTTCCAGCCTCAATATCAATGACAAATTGCACGGCTCAGCTCCTGGATTCAGGAAACTTGGTCTTAGTTCAACAGGATAGCAAAGGGATGATCTTGTGGCAGAGTTTTGATCATGGTACAGATACTCTGCTTCCTGGTATGAAGCTTGGGCTGGACCTGAAAATCGGTTTGAACCGGTCTCTGTCATCTTGGAAATCCAAAGATGACCTGGGAACCGGAACCATTGTCCTTGGTATTGATCCAAGTGGGTTTCCCCAGTTGTTCCTATACAAGAGTCAAACCCGAAGGTGGCGTAGCGGACCATGGACTGGACTAAGATGGAGCGGAGTACCCCAAATGGCCTATACCTCCATCTTCGATTTTACTTTCGTTAGCAGTGTTGATGAGGTATCTTTTTCCTATAGTCTCAAGAATCCCTCCTTCATTTCAAGACTAGTGGTGAACGAATCAGGAGTAGCGCAGCGGCTGATATGGAACGATCGCGATCAACAATGGTTCGAAATTTGGTCCTACCCAAAAGAAACATGTGACACCTATGGCCAATGCGGTCCAAATAGTAACTGTGACCCATATCAATCAAATAATTTCAGGTGCAAATGTCTACCCGGATTCGAACCCAAGTCAACCCAAGAATGGTACCTGAGAGACGGGTCAGGAGGTTGTGTCAGGAAACCTAACGTGTCCACCTGTCGCAGCGGAGAAGGGTTCATCAAGTTAGCTCGAGTGAAGGTGCCGGATACTTCAATGGCGAGTGCGAACATGAGTTTGATATTGAAAGAATGTGAGCAAGAGTGCTTGAGGAATTGTTCTTGTACAGCTTATGCTAGTGCTGACGAAAGAGGGCTTGGATGCTTGAGATGGTATGGTGAACTGTTGGACACAAGAACGTTTTCAGATATGGGGCAAGAGATTTACATCCGTGTGGATAGAGCTGAATTAGGTACATGTCCATGTCCAATTCTACTGTCTATGTTTTTTTAGTTTTATTGAATTATCTTTATGTGTGTGTATATTTTATTATCATTTTGATAAAAAATAGTTAGTTTAAAAAATAAAGTTGTTGAAGTAATTAGATTTATAATTCATGTTTCAAGATTAAATATCTTCGATTATATCTATATTTTAATTTTTTAATTTAATCTTTGATTAAATATTATTTAATATTTTTCTTAGTTTTGAAATAAAATAATAATATTTTTTTAATATTAGAATTTTTTTTTTTGTAACCCTAAAAAAGTCTCTCTTTTTTTTTTTATCTTATTCAATTACTTTCAAATACATATTTTTTTTTTATTATCGTTTGATAAAATAAAAAAATTAATTTTAAAAAATAAAATTATTAAACATGGTCAAGTTCATGGACTCTAATATAAGATCAATATCTTTATCTACTTCCATGTTTTAATTTTTCAGTTTAATTTTTAATTTTCACTAATGATTTGTTTATTTTTTCTGTGTATTATGGTAATAATTTTTAATTTATTTAATTAAATATATATGTGCATTAGTTTTTTAATTTACAATTAAAAAATAATATCATAAATATGTTTCAAACGTCTATATATTCGTGGTTTTGCATGTAAAAAATAATCTGACCATGGCAAAGCAAGTCAAGTGGCTAGTTTCCCACTAATTGTACTTGTCTTCAAGATCCAAGCACTGCATCGGCGACCATGTTTATCATAATTTCTTGTCTTGTATAGTATAGTCCAGTCTCATCTACTCAGACAAACTTAAAAATTAAATTTAGTTTACTTAAGTCTCAAGCTCGTATGATCCTACGAAGGAGATAGAAACAACAAATTATCATAGTAAATAAAGTTTTTGGGGCAAGCAAATTAGGTGATGAAAATTATTCAATACTTGTAGTTTACTCTTTGTTTTTTAATTTCTCACATTTATATGGTATTCAATTATATGAAAAAAAAAAAAAATAGAATAGAGAGTAATTAAATATAAATTTATAGTACTGAATAATTCCAAATCAACAGCTTGAAAGATTTAATTTTCAACTCTTATCACTAAACATTTCTTATATTTTCAATTTCAGCTAAATATGAAAAGTCAGGACCTCTTGCCAATAAAGGAATTAAAGCAATCCTGATAGTGTCTGTTGTTGTGACATTGTTTCTGATCATCTTCCTTGTGTGTTGGTTTGTAAGGAAAAGGAGAAAAGGTAAGCAAATTCACTTCAAATGTTGCTCCTGAGCAATATATTTTTCGTAACATTATTAAACTCAGGGTGTTGAGTCAGTAAAAATGCAATGTGATGCTGAGCTAGAGTTTCAATATTTCTGATAGTCTTGAGCTCAAAAAAATATACCTTGAGTTATAAGTTTTACCAGCCAGAAATAAGTTTGCATGTTGATGACAGCCAGGGACAGGAAAGGAAGAAACGAATTTCCGCTATCATTAACTTCAAGGTCACATTCCTCGAGAGAGTTACCAATTAACGAATTTGAGGAAGGTACAACAAGTTCAGATTTACCACTTTTTGATCTTAGTGTCATAGCTGCGGCAACAAATAATTTCTCAGATGCCAACAAGCTTGGAGAGGGTGGTTTTGGCTCAGTGTATAAGGTAGCCTAGCCTGCCTTGAAGTCCCTCAAACACATAGCATCACTTCAGTTTACATGTTGAACTATGAGATTGATGAATTTGGATTGAGATTTTCAGGGTCTGCTGCATGATGGAAAGGAAATTGCGGTCAAAAGACTAGCAAAGTATTCTGGACAAGGGATTAATGAG
Organism: Populus alba; assembly: GCF_005239225.2. NCBI lineage: Eukaryota > Viridiplantae > Streptophyta > Magnoliopsida > Malpighiales > Salicaceae > Populus > Populus alba. The sequence goes on from NC_133287.1 coordinate 2,436,268, forward strand.
TTCAGAAATGAAGTCGAGCTCATTGCAAAACTTCAGCACAGGAATCTTGTGAGGATATTAGGTTGTTGCATCCAAGGAAGAGAGAAGATGTTGATCTATGAATACTTGCCAAACAAAAGTTTGGACTCTTTTATTTTCAGTATGTCATCATCGATCATTATGTCAAATTGTCCCTATATTGTGGATTTTTCAGTTTTTCTCATTCTATAGAAGTTGAAAAATGATTACAAGCCTGCATTGATTTGATGAGATTTATGCTTCTTTGGGTACAGATGAACAAGAAGGTCACAGTTAGATTGGTCTACTCGCCACAACATTATTTGTGGGATTGCTCGAGGAATTTTGTATCTTCATCAGGACTCCAGATTACGAATCATCCACAGAGATCTTAAGGCAAGCAATGTTCTGCTAGATGCCTCAATGAACCCTAAAATTTCAGATTTCGGCATGGCTAGAATATTTGGAGTAGACCAAATTGAAGCCAACACAAACCGTGTTGTTGGAACGTAGTAAGTTTATCCTTATTTAATGAGTTATATTGGAGAGTAATGTAAGCTTATTTTTAGAATTTTATTTAATAATTTAAGTTTTTTGAGATAATATCATAAGTTTAATTATTTATATAATTAAATTAATAAAATTAAGAATTTATACAAGTTTCAAATCATGTCAGAAAATAATATAAAATTATTTTTAAAATCTCACAATAATTTTTATTTATATTTTTCTGAACAGCTGATTTTTTAAGCTCTTCTTTTCCTATGTTATTGCAGTGGTTATATGTCACCAGAATATGCAATGCAAGGCCTATTTTCAGTAAAATCTGATGTATATAGTTTCGGGGTTTTGCTATTAGAGGTCATCACTGGGAGAAAAAACAATCATTTTTATAATGAAAGTAAATCTTCGAACTTGGTTGGATATGTAAGTGATAAGATCACATGTACGTATATTCCCGATTTTAAAATTTCAACTGCAACTTAGCATATTAATTAATGGGGAATTTCTTTAGGTTTGGGATCTATGGAGAGAAGGCAGGGCCCTGGAACTAGTTGATACATTGATGGGCGACTCGTTTCATGAAGATCAAGTCTTAAGGTGCATCCAAATTGGTCTTTTATGTGTGCAAGAATCTGCGATGGACCGACCATCAATGTCTAATGTTGTTTTCATGTTGAGTAATGACACAACTCTTCCATCTCCCAAGCAACCTGCGTTTATTATGAAGGAGAGTTACTATAGTGGAGATCCATCAACAAGTGAAGGATCGCATTCTATAAATGGAGTGACTATCACCATGCCTGGACCTCGGTAGAGGCTTACATATATCAGACGTGATGCATTCATATGCTAACGTTTCTTTGATATTGTAATAGTTTTTATGATTATGGTTTAAAAAAGTAGGTTTAAAGTGGAATTCAATAAAAATTATAGTGTATATTGATTAGCCAAATATTTTTAAAACTATAATTAAAGCAAGATACAACTTTAATAACAGCATACTGTTATGCCAAGTGGATCCCGGTAGAGGTATCCTTGTAGTGAAATATTATTTATTACATTTCTAAGCATGTGGAACAAAATAGTGTAACAACAGTTATTATAGAATTTACATATATAGAAAATATTATAGGTATACTTTTTGTGTTGTAATCTCCATCATTACTATTGTATATTGCCCTACACATATATATAGAAAAGGTTGGCTAACCAATAGGTTAAGCCTCTTAATTATTCTTAACTTAGTATTAGAGCCTTCTGCCGTCAGAACTCTTCTCTCCCTCTCCCTCTTACAGACAACCTTCTCTCTTCCTCTCCTAAATGAATTATGCTGCTGCTGCCATCAACTTCTCCCTTACCACAGATGGGGCAGCCCAGCCGGCCAACCATCTACACGTTGTTGCCAGTGGTGTCCTTCCTCCACAACAGCAGCCTCCACTTGCAAAGCATGTCAATGATTCCTTCTCGCAAGTTTCTATCGTTCCTCTGCATATTATGGGAACACAAACTCCAACTATTGTTGCTCTATCAAACACCCACCAAGTTGTTTCATTGAAACTTGCAAACACAAATTATCTCTATAGGTGAATGCAAATGAAGCCCGATCTCCTTGGTTAAGGTGTTTTTCACTTCTTTGACGGCTTTGTGTCGTGTCCTCCGTCTCATGTTTATGATAGTTATGTTGGTTCTTCCTCTATAATTAGCCCTTCTTTTCTTCATTAGAAGCAACAAGATCAACTTATTTTGAGTGCATTACTCTCCTCTCTCTTCGTGGATGTGTTGTATCTCGTGGTAGATTGTCATACCTCGCAATTTGTTTGGCGCACTCTTGAGAAAGCTCTTATGTCTCCGTCTAATTCTCGTATTATACAACTCATGGTTCCTTCCAAGATCTTCGGCAAGGTGACTTATTGGTAAGTATATACATGCAACAAGCCGAATTATTATTTGACGAATTGGCTGCTACTGGTCGATCCATATCCCTTGAAGACTTTAATATATATATGTTTCGTGGCCTTCGTGGTGAGTTCAAAGACTTGGTAATGAGTCTTATAACCAAGGCAGAACCATTTTCGTATACTGATTTTTATAGCCACCTTCTTACCCATGAATTTTTACACAAGAACACTCTTTAATTTATGGACGCCACTCCTTTCTATTGTCTTTATCTATGTTGCCGCAGCCACCACTACTGTCAACACCGCAGCCCTCTGCTCATCTTGCTATGTCTTATCACAACTTAAAATTCAATCGTAACAAGGATCGTTCTCGTGACAACTGGCTTCCCAACAACAAGAGCTACACTCACCAAAATAGGGGTCAATCTGCTTCAGAATAGAGGCCAAACAATTGGCAGCGGAACAAGTGCAACACATGGGCTGGCCAGTGGTTTGGACAGCAACATATTCGCTTATGGGTAGCAACTCTTTTATGCTTCAACGCCTCATATAGCTATTAAGCTTAGAATTTAAGCTTCGCGACTTGGGTACTGTTCATTTAATTTTTGGGTATTGAGGTTAAGCCTACTGGTATACACCTAACATCCTCACTCGAGCTGGTATATTATATTGCAAACCTGTTGATAATCCTATCTCTATATCCAAAGCTATCATACTGCCAAACCCTTCGTTTTCTGATGCTATAAGTTTTCATCAAATTGTGGGTGCTCTTCAATATCTCACTTTTACGAGATCATATATTTGTTTTGTTGTTATTAGAGTCTGTCAGTTTATGCATACTGTTGTTACTCATTTTTGGACCTCACGTGCTGGAGACAGTGTATACCTCTTTTGAGCTGAGTGTAGGAGTTTAGCTTATGTTTGCTGGAAGATTGACAAAAGCAGAGAAAGAAATATTTTTTTGAAACCCTATTTAAGCTGTTTTATGCTCTTTTTATCCTTCCCCTTTTCTGCAAAAATCGTTAGGTTTTCTTAGATTGATCATGATTCTTTATAATGCTAAATTCGTTCCTTATTTATCTGGTCTTTAAGGTTGGATAAATCCCTCAGAATTTGCATTAAAAAAAACTGATTTTGTTGTTGTCGTAATTTTTTGTTCCAACTGAGGCTCTGATTCTGACTTGGTTTCATACGATATTTGACCATCCTAGTTATATTCTATCACTCATGCCATGTTGAAAATTTGACCTATACCTTTATTGGGTCCTAGGGATCATTGTTCTTAAGGAAGACTCTCAGTCAGATTTGGATGCTCGGCATTGACAGATCAAGAACCTTTTTGACCAACTAGATTACTACCAGATTCTGTTCTCTAAAATAATTTTATCTCACTTTAACTCCTCATCAAAGTTGTATTCTTGGACATGTAGATAAATTTGGGCTTTTGAATTGCTTTATTTCAATATCAGAAGCTCAAGATATTCTCGTTTGAATATCTAATGTGAAGCAGAGATTTCTGTCGTGAGAAGGATCATGACCCGATTTTTGCACTAAAAACTCTATTTCCATCACAAATTTTATGATTTTTATTCTTAGGTTATACTCTCAGTCATATCGGGATGCTCGACATTGTTAGTTTCTAAATTAGATCAAGAGACATTTTTTGACCAACCTGATTACTATCAGATTTTGTTCTCTAAAATGATTTTATCTCACTTTGAATCCTTCATCAAAGTTGTAGTCCTGGATGTGTAGATAAATTTGAGATTTTGAATCACTTGATTTCAATATCAGAAGCTTAAGATATTCCTATTTGAATATCTAGTATGAAAGTAGGGATTCTTGCCACGATAAGGATTTTTTTTCTCAAATTTGCAAGGACACAATTGCAAGGTGCTTAAAGTTTGAAGACTAATTGCAAGCCAATTTGAAGCCCTTTTTTGGACCAAAGACCAAATGGAAAAGGTGCTAAAATAAGAAAGATGGTTGAAGATAAAAATTAGAAGGAATTTTTCTGAAAGAAGAAATTGAAGAAACCATGTTTTTACCTACACAGCTAGCCCGTTTTTTTTTTTCTTTCCTTTTTATCTGCAATTTCCTGTTTGGTTTTCATGTTTCTCTCACTTGAATGGAGAGCTTCAGAGCATGTTTTTATTGCCTCATTTCAAAGGGAGCAGCTAGCTCTATGGAAGGAAAGAAAGGAGTCGCACCATCCTCTAACTTGGAAAGAAATCACTACTGATCACAGAATCAGAATCAAATATTATGGTTTCCTATTTCTGCTCACCTGAGATTACACCCTAGAGTTAATGTAATATATCTTTCCTAAATAAGAGTTGTGTTTAGGCTACATAAACCATTTACTAACCTAGCAGGAGGGGGAGGAAAAAAAAGAAAAAAGAAGAAAGAACGGAGAAAAAACAGAAAAAAACACAAGAGAGGCAGGCGGTTAGGATAGAAAACAAAATGTAAAGAACAGAGGGTTTCTTTCTTTCATCCTTGCGTTGTTGTGAGTTCAATAAGGCTAGCAATAGAAGAGGAGGAGAAGAAAGAGTAGGAAAAACAAGAAAAGAAAGAGAAACCATAAACAAGCAGGGACTCCCTTTCGGTCTTTGCTTTCACATTTTTGCATATAACATCTGCAGAACAGGGAAGAAGAAAGTGCAAGAACCAGGGTGAGAGAGTGACAAAAACGCAAAGGAAAGAAAAACCCATAAAATAGATGTAAATACAGAACAGGAGGAAAAGGCTAGAAACAGACTAACACGCTTTTAACATCGCTATAGCTTCTTCGCTTCCGCCTCTAGCTCTGCTCTCTTCTCCTCTTTGCATGCATTGTTTTTTTCTCTTTGTGTTTGCACTATTCAAGTGAATTTTAATTCACTTGAATAGTAGTGTGGTCTCCTTGCATGCGTTTTATCTTGTGTTTATACTGTTCAAGTGAATTAATTCACTTGAACAGTAACTCGCCATTCTTTGAGAGGACTGCACCCCTTTTGTGTCCAGCCCGGCAAATGACCCGGCCAGACCTACTATTTTTTTAAAAAAAAAAGAAAGAAAGAAAGAGAAAGAGATTTATGATTTTCTGGCATATTTATTTTATGGTCTTTTTTTATGTTGTAAAAAATATCAATCTCGTATTTAGAATACCCGATTTTCGACGCAATGTGACAAATATACATATATATCCAAAAAAAATGTTTTTTTGTGTGTTGCATACAGCCAATACCCTAACATATTTTGAATTTTCTCTTTTAAAAAAACAAATATTTGAAGTTTAAAAGAAAATGTGTTTTAGCATGATTTCTTAAACACATAAAAAATTATTTTCTTGCATTCTGTATTTTACAACATCTTTGTAAAACTCCAAAGGGTATTGGCCAATATTCTAAAAAATATAAAAATCATATTTTAGGGGGAATTCATTTATTATTCATTGTTAATGTTTGGATAAAGAAATCCCTAAGGGATGAATATCCAAAATATTATTGAAAATAATTTGTTATTATTCGTTGTTAATGTTTGGATAAAGAAACCCAAGTGGTTAATATCCAAAATATTTTTCTAGGAATAACAAGTGTCTACACATCCTTGAAAGAAGCCTTGATTATAATCGAGGACATTTCAATTTTTTACTACACGGTGTACAAGCTGTGAGAGTATAAAACACTAAGGCAAAAATAGGTTTTTAAAGCGCACTAGATTTCTAAATTTTTGTCTCTCCTCCTTACGATTTATGAGTCGCAAACTCTTGAAATATTAAGAGAAAAATAAGCTTTTAAAGCACATGGAATCTCCTTGGATTTCTATCATAATAAATTTAGTTTGAATCAAACCTAGAAAAACTGATGAGATTAGAAAACACCAACACCATAACAATTATAAAGCAAACCAAACACCAAGCAACTTACCTTAGGTAGGGCGTACTAGGGGTGCTAATACCTTCCCTTTACACAACCAATCCCTTGCCTTAGAATTTTTGAAATAGCAGTTAGGGTTTCTAGTGACCAAAATACTAGGTGGTGACTCCCTTATTCACAAAACAAAAAACCCCGAAATCAAACAACATACTAGGGTTGCCGCTCCGCTGCGAGGGTGTGACACATACTCCAACAGATTTTCATTGGGCTGCCGTTAAACGCATCTTGCATTATCTTAAGGGTACAATAACACATAGGATACATATTACTCGTAGTTGTTCTGTTTCCTTACATGGCTTACAAATGCATATTAGGCAGGTAGTATTAATGATAGAAAATCTATAGGTGGTTATCTTGTGTTCTTTAATTAGACACCAATTTTGTGGAAATCAAGTAAGCAATGTATAGTTTCTCTCTCTTCTACTAAAGCTAAGTACAAAGCCTTAGTCAATGGTGTTGCTGAGGTTATCTAGCTTCAGTATTTATTAACAGATCTTCAGATTTCGTCTGTTTCTGCTCCTATCATTTGGTATGATAACCTTAGTACCACTTATTTGTCTGTGAATCCTGTTTTTCATGCTTGCACAAAACATGTTAAAGTTGATTATCATTTTTTCCGAGATAGAGTTGCGAAGAAGGAGATTCAAATTCATTTTATTTCCTCTCAAAATCAACTTGCAGATGTCTTTACTAAGCCACTTCTTACTACTTCGTTTACTGCTTTTCGTTTCAAGCTTCGAGTTAATCCTCCACCCTCAGCTTGAGGGGTCATATTATAGAATGTATCTATATAAGAAATATTGTAGGCATACTCTTATGTTGTAATCTCCATCATTACTATTGTATATTACTCTTCACACACACACACACACACACACACACACACACACATATATATATATATATATATATATATATATATATATATATATAATATTGGTTAACCAAGAGGTTAAGCCTCCCAATTATTCTTAACTGCAATGATGTTATTGATCAATAGTGCCACGTAAAGCTTTTTAATCAAGTTTGATTAGATGATTAGTTATTGATCATGCTATCAATCTAATATTGTTTAGGAGACAACAAGCTTAGTTACTTGTCAACACAAAAACATCTTTTTTAAAAAAAAATACCTTTCAAAAAGATAAAACTTGCTATATAGTTCTAGTAGGATAATATCTCTTGAGTGGCCTATCATGTGCATATATAAACACATATAATCATTAACGTTGTTTATGAAAACTCCAGTCATATATAAACTATCCAAGCTTCTCGCTTGAGGGCTATGATAATGTTATTAATCCCACATTGATAATAATAATAATAATAATAATAATAATAGCCTTAATTACTTAAAAAAAAACAAAACAAAACAAAAAGCACCTCTTTTCTTAGAACAAAATGCTTTTAAAAAAAACTCACTTTATGGTTACAATATAATAATATTGTAACATATACTAAAAGGGGTCAGTGTTTTACTGTGGACTACATAGTACAGTCCATAGTAAAACATTGATCCTATGCTTTAGGTTTTTTTTAATTATTATTAAGTTGTCTGATTTTTTTTAGTTGTTTTTTTTATGCATTTCGGGATTGTTTTTTTGCTTCTTTCTTTGTTTTTTTATCTTTTAACAAAAAAAATTTTAATTTATTTTATTAATGTTAATTTATTTTATTTAATTATCAAACTTTTATGAAATGTTTTTTGAGTTTAACGGGTTAACCTGGTTTGACAAGTTAACCCAAAAATTTGATTTTTGCTTTTTTTTTTCTTTTTAATTACTTTTTTTTTTTAATTTTAGTTTAGTTTGTTAATATTAAATTTCTTTCTATTTAGTTATTTGACTTTCATGACACGTATCCCGAGTTTTACGAGTTAACCTGGTTTTACGAGTAAACCCAGTTAATTCTAGGTTGACCCGTTAATTTTTTTTTGTTTTTTTATTTTCATAAAATTTTTTTTGTTTAATTTAGTTTGTTAATGTTAATTTTTTTTATTTATTGATCAGACTTTCATGACACAGATCCTAAATTTAACGGGTTAACATGGTTTGACGAGTTAACCCAGATTTTTTTTGTTTTTTTCTTTTTAATTAATTTTTTTTTTGTTTAGTTCAGTTTGTTAACGTTCACTTTTTTTATTTAGTTATCAAACATTCATGACACGGATCTCGGTTTTAACGGGTTAACCTTGTTTGACGAGTTAACCTGAAATTTATTTTTTTTGCTTTTTTTTTTAAATTTTTTTTAATTTAGTTTAGTTTGTTAATGTTAAATTTATTTCTATTTAGTTTTTTTTTTTTACTTCTTAGAGGTTTTTTTTCTTTTTAATTAATTTAGTTTATTAATATTAAATTTTTTTCTATGTAGTTCTCGACTGATGCTTTTAGTTTTTCTTTTTCTTTTTTTTTTTTTGTTGTTTTTTATGCCTTTGACTATGGACTGCACAGTGCAATCAACAGTGAAAAGGTTGATGCCTTTTTTTCTCTTCTTTTTAATTAATTTTTTGTTTAATTTAAATTGTTAATGTTAATTTTTTTTCTATTTAGTTATCAAACTTTCATGACACGGATTCCAGGTTTGACGAGTTAACCTGGTTTGATGAGTTAGCCCGATTAATTCTAGGTTAACCCATTAATTTGTTTTTTCCGATTTAGTTATCAAACTTTTACAACGCGAATCTAAGGTTTGACGGGTTAACCTGATTTGAAGGGTTAACCCAGTTAATTCATTTTTTTTTCTTTTTCTTTATTTGTTTTTTTTCTTCCTGTTGGTTTTTTTTCTTTATTTTTTTCTTTTTAATTAATCTATTTAATTATCACACTTTTATAACAAGACCTTGCAACCAAACCTACGTCCACTGCTATTGGGTCTGGTATTGCAGCCAAACCCACTTAAATTTGGGTCATGCAAGTTTAATGTTATTATTAATATTATAGATATTACTCTTGGGTTAGGCGTTGCAACCAAACCTAAGACTCTTGGGTATAACTTTGTAAAAAAACCTAACACTTTTAAATCTTAGTTTTTTCTTAAATGTAAAAAATAATTGACCCGCGGCATCGCGCGGGTCATGTAACTAGTCTCTTATAAAGTTTATCATATGCTCTGTTGTAAAGTTTATCATATGCGAGTGTCTACATCATCAGTTATTTCTTTGTATCCAGGAGCCTTCACTAGCCAAGACTAATTTCATCTCTCCTGACCTACGAGGTTGTGCTGCAATATTTTAAGAAATTTCAGATTTCATAGGAACCTTCACATTTTATAGGAACCCTCACATTATGGGAACTTTATGCTTTCATCTTGGTGGGCATAGGTGGCTCTTCTTAGAGAGAGCTTTCAAATTTATTTTTTATTTTTATCATGGCCAATGAAATGTGGTTATTTATAAAAGGGTAAAATTGAGTTTTCATGTTTTGATTTTTTTTTTTCCATTTATTATATATTCAGAACTTAAAAACATATTATTTTAATTCAACAATTTTTTATTCATATCCATATTGAATATATGTCACACAACTAATCAACTTTATCAATCTAAAGGATCTCAATATTAATAAAATATAGAGTATAAAAAAACTCAATTAATCATAATGGAAATAGAGTAATAAATAGAGGTCGATATTCACACACAATTTTGCATAGAGTGCACTTTGTTCTTATTTTTGGGCGTGTTTGCTTTAAAAAGTATAAAATTGATATTGTTTTTAATAAAAAAATATTTTTAAAAAAGAAGAAATTGCGACACTATGTTAGAGAATAATATAAATCATATCCTAGGACTTAACCTAATAAGTTAAGCTATTGGGTTGAAATGGTTCTTTAATATGGTATCAAAGCCTTGATAACAAAGCGATCACGAGTTCAAATCTCACCATATCTATTTATTTGATAAAAATTAAGCACAAGATAATGTGAGTTTGTACAGGTTTTAAGTTCAAAGGGCTTTTACTTGAGAGGGTGTATTAGAGAATAATATAACTTATATCCTGAAACCTAATCTAATAACTTAAATTATTAGATTGAAATAGTTTTTTGACACACTATATATAATTAAAAAAAAAACTAAAATAGATCAGACAATCACTGTAGATTGTGTCTAAAATCATTGTGGATTGCACTGTTTACATTTAAAATTCATTGTTGCGGCAAGTCTTAGCCAGTTTTGTTTCACTATTTGCTTTTTTCATTTCTTTGTTTTTTCTGATACAAACACAGAGAATGCCTCCCAAACAAATCAAATAACACATTCACAATTCCAGATCTATCTCTTCCCTGGTCTGTTTTAGTTTTTTTTTAATTAAAAAAAATGCTAAAAGGGCTTAAGGAAACATTGTGCCCACTGTGTGTAATTACTATGGGCTGGAGCTTAGTGTTTTCTCGCGCTAAGTTGGAATTCATGGAGGGAAGATCGTCTTGGTTTCACTCCAAGATCTTAGTTTGCATTTCAGTTCTCATCAGGAGGTCTAGGCGGAGCTTGCGTTTCGTTCACTCAAAAAGAATGGGATCCAGATCTGTAAGTGATTTTCTTCCTTACTTTTGTTTGGATGTGAGGTTTTCGGTGGGTTAATCGGAAGCAATGCTTGGCAGCTGGGAGCAATGAAGTCAAGGTGGGAAGAAAGGTATTAAGGTGTGGGTGTAGTCAGGTGGACACATGATAAGGTGTGAGCATAGCTTTCATTAGCTCTCCATTTGATGGAGTCCTACTATTGATTGATTATCTGATTGATGGTCGAGATATGGACAGATTGTTTGTTCTGCTAAGATCGAGAGATCTAGAAAACAATAGGCTTCGTTCGTTAAAGCGCGGGGCCCCTAGCTAACAAACGCCCACTTAAGGTCATTTTGATTACCGAGCGCGTCTAACTGGTAATATACTGGATTTATTCGTGAATGACATATTGTATTTTAAATTGTTACAGAAATATATTAAAATAATTTTATTTTTTAAAATTTATTTTTAATATCATCTTAAAATAATCAAATGATATAAAAAAAATATATAAATTTTGTAAAAAAAAACACAGTTAAATCGCATGCATGACCATTATAGCATGACATCTTGCCATTATTATTATAGAAAATTATTATAACAAAATCTAAAAGGCATGTGGGATTTATTTTGCAAATCACATTGTGTATTATCTATTCATATGTATTAGTTATTTACGAAGTTTTTTATCCCAAGGCTTTTTTAAAAACAATTTTCCCTTTTTAGACTAAATAGAATGCCAGTTTAAATAAAATCATCAAGGTAGTATAAAATTTTTAAAAAACAAACAAGTGAAAAAAGTGAAAAAAAAAGAAGAAGAAATTAGATGGAGGATTTGAAGTTTGCGGGAAAAAATAAATTGGTTCTTTTTACTGTTTCAATTATGCATTTTTTATTATATCTTTATGATTTTTTTTTAGCAGGTTACAGGTAAAGCTTTTCATCTCTTTGTTTTTTCTGATACAAACACAAAGAACGCCTCCCAAACAAATCAAATAACACATTCACAATTCCAGATCTATCTCTTCCCTGATCTGTTTTAGTTTTTTCTTAATTAAAAAAAATGCTAATAGGGCTTAAGGAAACATTGTGCCCACCGTGTGTAATTACTGTGGGCTGAAGCTTAGTGTTTTCTCATGCTAAGTTAGAATTCATGGAGGGAAGATCGTCTTGGTTTCATTTCAAGATCTCAGTTTGCATTTCAGTTCTCATCAGGAGGTATGGGCGGAGCTTGCGTTTCGTTCACTCAAAAATAATGGAATCCGGATCCGTAAGTTATTTTCTTCCTTACCTTATAGAGCTTTGTTTGATGGGGAATTTTAGCTCCTCGTTTTTCTTGCTTCTTGGGTCCTCACGGGCAGATTTTATAATTGCATAATATAGATCCCAAAAGGAAAGACCAGGAAATGAAGAGTGAACGATGGCTTGGATTTCATGATGGCTTAGGCTAAAAGGGAAAGGGACTTTATTCTGCAGAGACGTCGCTGCCACCAGAAAATCTAGCTTGATTTTAGGATTCCTTTCTTCTGGGTTGTGCGTGTTCTCAATATGCTACATTAAATGCAACGCCCACTTGGTTAGATTTGATTGAGAGAGCAGGTGAGTTTATTTGTGATTAGTAATTTGGTTAGATTTTTATATTATTGCAGTGATTGACTGACCAGTTTTGGTTTTTTAAAAATTAATTTAATTTTTAGTTTGCTTTTTTGCAAAATATCACTTGACAATGAAGCTTTGTTTGTTAGGTGGCTTGGCATGGATTAAAAGTCTTTTTGTGGTTCTTATTTATACGTCTACTTGCATTTCTCTGTGCTGGTATGTTTTTTTTCCAAGAATTAAGGTGTTGACATGCATTTGGATGTCTTAGTTGAGATGGTTGAGAGTGTGTTGGTTCAGCATGCTGATGAAAGGAGAAGAGAGGTATGGTTTTAAGTTGTTTCAGCTGACAGACATTTAATGCACGTCAAGGTTGGCATGTTGCTGCCATTGTGATGAGCAGTGTTTTTCTTGAGTAGGAAATGTGGAGACAAAGTGAGGGGGCTGATTTGTTAGTTTGATTCTGACTTGGATAGGTGATGGGTTGTCCTATTGGAATATTTTTTAAGAAATCTATTTCATATCTGGTCATTTTTTCTTGAGGGGAAATGTGGAGACAAGGTGGGGGGCTGATTTGTTAGTTTAGTTCTAACTTGGGTAGGTGGTGGGTTGTCCTGTTGGAATATTTTTTAAGGACTCTATTTCATATCTGGTCAGATTAGTAACCTTCCTTTTTCATCATCGGATTTTAAGAAAAGCATAGAACACTGACAAAAAAATTACAATTCCAAAAGGGGATGAAGTTAGAGATTGAGTATTTGTGTATATTTCTACAACAAATGTTAGTAAGGGATAGATGATACAGCTGGTTTTGACTTTAGAAGGTCTTTTGCTGCTATAGACATTGTGTTTTGCAACAATTACACTAGACACGCAGACAGTGGGCTCCCCTTCTTAGCAGGATGAACCGGGTACCATGTTCTGATAGCAGGATCACAACCTGTGTTATACTATGAAGTTTGCCAGGATGAAGGGATCAAGCGACATTTTATTATGCGCAAAACACCACAATAAAATGGAGTAGCAGAACGCATGAACCGCACACTGGTGGAGAAAGTCCGATGTATGCTATCACATTCGGGACTAAGCAAAGTGTTCTAGGGCGAGGCATTAAGCTATGCTCGTCATATTGTTAATTGGTTACCTTCAGCAGCATTGAACGGAAGAACCCCCTTGAAGGTATGGCCAGGCTCTCCTGCAAATGATTATGACTCTATGCGTATATTTGGTTGCTCAGCATATTATCATGTTACTGAGTCCAAACTAGATCCTAGAGCTAAGAAAGCTATATTTTTGGGCTTTAGTGGAGGAGTAAAAGGTTACAGACTCTAGTGTTCTGAATCAAAGAAAGTGATTTTGAGTAGAGATGTCACTTTTGATGAGTCTGGCATGTTACAGCAGGAGAAATCACAGGAGAAGGAAAAACAGTCTGGTGATGCACAACAGGTGGAGTTGGAGACTTAAGTCATCCCTATAAAGATTGTTCAGACAATCCCTACTGAAGGAGATTCAGATGAAAGTTTAGATGAAGAGGATGCAACAACTCCAGCAACCACACAACAAGAATCCATTGCAACGAGTAAACCGAAAAGAGTTATCAAGAAACCTGCTCGGTATTGTGAGATGGTGGCTTATGCACTTCCAGTGATTGATGATGGAATCCCCTACACCTACAAAGAAGCAGTACAGAGTGTAGAAAGTGCAAAATGGAAAGAGGCAATGGATGAAGAGATGAAATCTCTCCATAAGAATCAGACTTGGATTTGGTACAACTCCCTAAGGAAAAGAAGACAATTGGTTGCAAGTGGGTATATGCCAAGAAGGAAGGTAATCCTGGAAAAGACAACATCCGATTCAAAGCAAGATTGGTAGCAAAAGGCTATGCTTAGAAGGAGGGGATAGATTATAATGAGGTATTCTCTCCAGTTGTTAAGCATTCATCAATTCGTATTTTGCTAGCCTTAGTTGCACAATTTGACTTGGAGTTAGCCCAACTTGATGTGAAAACTGCCTTCCTACATGGAGATTTGGAAGAGGAAATTTACATATCTCAGCCAGATGGTTTCAAAGTTATTGGGAAAGAGAATTGGGCTTGTAAACTGAAGAAGTCATTGTATGGCTTGAAACAATCTCCTCGCCAGTGGTATAAATGATTTGATAAGTTCATGACAGAACATGGATACACACGGAGTTAGTTTGACAACTGTGTATATTTTCGCAGACTTCTTGATGGTTCTTTCATCTATTTGCTCTTATATATGGATAATATGTTGATTGCATCAAACAGCAAGGTGGAGATTGATAGACTGAAAGCTCAACTGAGAACTGAGTTTGAAATGAAGGACCTTGGAAAAGCTAAAAAGATTCTTGGCATGGAGATTCAGAGAGACAGAAGAAAAGGCATAGTCTGTTTGACACAGACCCAATACTTGAAGAAACTTCTACAGAGATTTGGGGTAGATGGTAAGACTAAGCCGGTAAGCACACCTTTAGCTCTTCATTTTAAGCTAAGTGCTTCAATGTCTCCACGCACAGAGGAAGAGCGCAAACATATGGCTCAAATTCCGTATGCAAATGCAGTTGGTGCATTAATGTATGCAATGGTTTGTACGAGACCAGATATTTCACATGCTGTCAGTATGGTGAGCAGGTATATGCATGATCCAGGAAAGGGTCACTGGCAGGTAGTTAAATGGATTCTACGGTACATTCATGGCACAACTGATATTGGTTTGAAGTTTGAGAGGGATGATAGACTCGAACAAAATTTAGTTGATTATGTGGATTCGGATTATGCTGGTGACTTAGACAAGCATCGTTCCACAACAGGCTATGTGTTTACACTTGCTAAAGGGCCTGTAAGTTGGAGGTCAACTTTACAATCAACAGTAGCTTTGTCAACAACTGAGGCAGAGTACATGGCACTAACAGAAGCTTTCAAGGAAGCTATTTGGTTACATGGGTTGATTGAAGATTTGGGAATTGTTCAAGAGCACGTGGATGTCCATTGTGATAGTCAAAGTGCTATTTGTCTGGCAAAGAATCAGGTTCATCATTCCCGCACCAAGCACATCGATGTTCGATTTCATTTTGTTTGAGAAATTATGGATGAAGGGGATATTCTGCTACAGAAGATTGGTACCGCAGATAATCCAGCTGACATGCTCACAAAATGTGTCTCAGGGATCAAGTTCCAACATTGTTTGGACTTGATCAACATCTCTCGATGTTGAGCACCTTCAAGGTGCAGTGCCATATGGCGCAATGGAGGCGGTATTGAGTAATCATGAGGATTGGATGGAAAAATCTTGCTAAGGTGGAGATTTGTAGCAAATTGTCAACATTTGCAATTGTCAACATTTTTCTCAACAACCCTCTCCTTTACTCAACCACTATCAACCACCCTCTCCTTCTTTTTTACCATTATCAATTCTCATCAAGGTGCTGCCAAAGCTCTCCTATAAAGACAGAGACGAGAGAGTGTAGAGAAAATATAGGAAGTGTCAAGTGCAGAGGAAGTGTGGTGAGTGCAAGTGAGTGCAAGTGAGTGCAACTGTGAAAGTGAAAAATACAGATTTGAGAGAAACACCGAGTGTAGTGAAACACTGGGTTTTCTGGGATTGTACTGGGTTGAGTTGAGTGTTTGTATCATTCCTCCAATAATATACAATCTGCTGCCTCCGTGGACGTACCCGGTTTTGGGGAACCACGTAAATCTGCATGTTTGTGTTTTATTTATGTTTGTTTTCGGTCCAGTATGCACAACAAAGATTTCCCTTGTCATGTTCTTTCAAGCCGCCCCTTTCAACTACACCACAAATCATTCCAAGACCTCACCAATTTTTGTCTGTTTAAAGTAGCATTTGCTTCTTTACTTGCCGTTGTTACTTTGCATATAGTAAAAGCAAAAAAAAAGCTAAAAAAATAAGGCATGGGATTGGCTCTGCACCTAGCCTCTGGTCATTTGACATTTTCCTTTTCCTTAATTCTCTACTTGGGGAGAAGAAAACGCGGCTAATTTATAATGTTAATCACAAACCTCAAGCATTCTGGTCCTTCGGTTCGTGCTAAAAGATATGGATCAAGGCTCCTGAAAATGTTTTATAGCATTGTTACTGTTACTATTCTAACTTGCATAACATATAGGAAAACAATCATGTATGCATACTAAATATGTATAGAAATTATATTTAAATAAAGGTAATTTAGGATGCTTATTTATTGAAATTCTTAGAGTATCAATTTAAAATCATCTTGAGATATCTTATTTGCATGCAATTTGTAAGACTTTTTTAAAATTTTCAGAAAAAGATATTAGCTACTAAGTAAATCATGGTTCTGGAAATTCAATGCATTTGTAGTTAATTTATACCAAAACCATGAAAGCAAACATTTCAAGTTTCAACTGATGAAATAATATAATTTCTGCCTGAAATGGTTTAAAACTTTACGCTTAGCCATTATTGTTTTATTGGGTTCTATTTTCTCTCCACAAATATACATTGCTCATTTCAAGACCTTTCAATTCAATTACATATGATTGCTGGCTACTTTTTTTTTCAACAAAACTTGCATAGAGAAAATTCTCTTTCTGAGAATATACTGTTAATTGCCATGACTTTAATTAATTTTAGTTGCATGTAATTGTAATGTGTGAGTTGTATTATGTTATCTCATTCGTTTGTAGCATGATCAGCATAATACATACATTATCTAATAACATTTCTTTGTTGCACTATGTTCACACAAAGCCTTGGGTTGCTTCATTGTTGTTAAATTTCACGTTGTTTTGTTCCCTTTTAAAAAAATTGTTATTTGAGATGAGGCATTTGAAGTTGACTGGTGCTTCAGATATGAGAAAAACAATTTGTTTGTGGTTTTTTTCCATCTTGATTTTGGGTGCTAATTTGGGTGATTAGTGGATTTATGCATTTGAAAATGTTTGTTTTACAGGTTGCTTTATTTTGTGTGGACCTTCTCAGAATGTTTAATGGTGTAGGCTATTGATTTTGCTATCCACTTTCAAGGAATGTTTCACAAGGTATTTTCATGCCTCTTTTTTTTTATTAAACAGTGTTCTGGTTCTTAATTGTTTCATTCTTTCTTACAAGTTATTTCTACTAATTTTTTTAGAATATCTTCATTGTTGTTGAAAGAGCTTAAGTTAAATTAATCAATGCTTATTCTTTGTTTGCATGATAGCTTAAGATTAGGGTGTTGTTTTGCTCTGGTCAAAAATATATGCTTGCTGATATGTGTTCTTTTTTTAAAAGGTGTTGCTTGAACTCATGCTTAGTGATATATGTTTTAAAAAAGAGTTGGTTGAACTCATGTTAGAGGTTATTTAAAGAGATGCATTCTGAAATGAAATATGCTTAAGAATAAGAAATAACAGTATGTTGAAGATTTTTCCATTTGGGTGTTAATTGCTAGGTTAGCTAATGAAATAATGCAGGCAGTCAATGTTATTTCTTCTATGCTTAAAAACATAAAATTAAATTGTTTATTGGTTTGACATGGTCATTTAAGGTGCTACTGTCGAATAAAGAATTTTTAACATGTTGTTTTATTTTTCCTTGGCCTTTAAATTAAATTATATGTAATTAGCAATTAAATTATCACTTTAAATTTCAGTGCATATAATTTGGGCCTAAAATGGTTTAAAGCTTTGTGTTTAACCATTATTGTTTTATTGGGTTTTATTCTTGCAACAAATATACATTGCTCATATCAAGATTTTTCAATTCAATTACATGTGATTGCTGGCTACTTTTGTTTCCAACAACACTTGCATAAAAAAAAAATTCTCTTTCTAAAATTATGTTGTTAATTGCCATTACTTTAGTTAATTTCGGTTGCATGTAATTGGTGATTGAATTGTCGCTGCTTTGAAGTGGATGCATATAATTAGTGGTTGAATTGGTTTACAACAAGATTTTGGTGGAAAATAGAATAGTTCATTTGGTATCACCTTTGTTTGTTGCAACAAATTCTACTCACTTTCTTTATTGTTGCATTTGCTTCTTTTCATTACAGCAACTATTATTTTTGCAGTAGATTAAACACATTTTTCATAATTTTTTTCTTTTGATTTTCATAATCACACATTTTTTTATTATTGTTGTTGTCCATCTTTAAAGATCAAATTTCCTTGCTAACTTTCTATTTTTCACCATATGTTACAGGCACGTTATTTCAATTGCTGTTGAACTATCTCTAGGTTGCAGGAAGCTGAAACACCACCTTTTTCCTGTTCTCACTCAAGCTATAGGTATACCTTTATTTTCAAACTTCACCTGTTTTTTGCCTGCAACTTTGTCACTGTATTTTTCTTTTCCACTATGTGCTTGCTTTTTTATGGATTAATTTGGATTTTTATATATGTTCATGTTTCCATTATTACATAATTAACTTTTTTGGTGAATTTTTTAATCTTATTCTTTCATTAAATAGTTTTTTTTTAATTGTTTTCCAATGAAATTTTTGATTTTTACCATATTATTAAAATTGCCTTGATTGGAAAATTAGAAACCATTCCCGTACGATTTAGTTTTAGTTAGATTTTGAGTTAAATTGTATTTAAGTGGCAGTTGAATTATCACTTTGGATTTGATTTCATATAATATGGTTGAAATCATTGACAACATTATGCTTGGCCGTTTTTTTTTTTTTTTTGTTCTATTTTCTCCACAACAATATACATTGCACATGTCAAGGCTTTTCAATTCAATTACATATGATGACCTACTAATTTTATTTTGAACAATGCTTGCATGAAGAAAAATTTCTTTGTTATAATTATGTTGTTAATTCCCAAGATTTTAATTTGAGCATGTAATTCGTGGCTGAATTAATGCTTTTAGTTGCATTGCATATAATTAATGACTAAATTGGTTTACAACAAGAATTTGGTGAGAAAAAAGTTTGTTCATTTCGTAACAGCTCTATTTATTAGAACAATTTCCACTCATTTTCTTTATTTTGTTGCATTTCCTTCTTTCTATTGGAACAACTCTAAATTTTGCGGTATAATGAACACGTTTTACGCTTTGAATTGAATTGCATATAATTTGTGGCTTAATTGGTTTACACCGAGAATTTGGTAAGAAAAAAAATGTTCATTTCATACCATCTCTGTTAATTGCAACAAATACCGCACACTTTTTTTATTATTGCATTTGCTTCTTTCCATTGCAATAACTCTGAAATTTGCAGCAGAATAAACATATTTTTCATAATTGTTTGCTTGCAATTTCTATGATCACATGTATTTTTGTTGTTGTTGTTATTGTCCACCTCACAAATTCAAATTTGCTTCGTGGCTTTCTATTTTTCACCATTTGTTGCAGGTCTGTTATTCCAATTGTTGTTCAACTATCTCCCCGTTACAGGAAGCTAAAAGACCATATTTTTCCTGTCTCACTGCAGCTACAGGTGCACCTTTTTTTTGAAACCTGGCCTGCATTTTTCATGCTTTCTTTGTTGCTGTATTTGACTTTTCCATTCTATGTTTCATTTTTTTTCAAATCAATATGATTTTTTTTCATATGTTCATGTTTCCTCTATTTCATGATTAAATTTTATGTTCAATTTCTTATTCTTTCATCGAATTTTTATTTCTTTTCCATTTATATTCTCAGTTCTAACCATGTTATTAAAATTGCCTTGATTGACTATCTTTAACCATTTAAATTTATGTTTTAACTTTTAGAAGCAACGATTTTATGACTAGCGATAGACAAAGATTACAACCATTCCATGATGTTGGACCTAGTGTTTCTTCACCATACAACTCAACAATCCATATTTATAGTGAAGGAAATTTGGGTGATGAAAATATTTCATTCACGCAAGCAACGTCGTACAACTCTGATCATCTAACCAATGATCATTCGCTTTTACATACTGCTGATGATGGTGCATCATGTTCTACTTCCTTACAAGGAAATTATTCAATCTCAAATAACAGTACCTCTTCATCAATAGCATCAACAAGTCGGGTACATCTTCCATATGGATTTCCCTTCGATGAAAATGCCACAAACAATACTAGCTTGGAGACTAACACCACACATGGACCAATTGCTTATCAAAGCCTATTGGTTGGCCAATCTGAATACCAAAAAAAACAAAAAAGTGAGTTTACCTTGAAATTTCCCGAACTCTACTTCTTCTTTTTTATACCTTATATCATCCATGTTCTTTTTTTTCATTATCTTTCATTTTCTTTGTAATTTCTAGGGGAAACATGTGAGTATGTTGACTTTGGTGATAAGACTTTTACATGTCGCCATTGTAATGCGCTTTTTTGGCTCCAAGAATGTCTTGCACGTTCATCTAAAAAGAATCCATCTTTCTCACTTTGTTGCCTTAATGGTCGAGTTTCCCTTCCATCTATGCAACCAACTCCTCCAATTCTTGATTTTCTTCTTGATCCCAGCATTGGCTCTGCCTCAAAAACATTTCGAGACAATATACGAGCTTATAACTCTATGTTTGCTTTCACATCGATGGGCGCAAAGATGGATACTTATGTTGATGGAGAATCACCAAAGTTTGCACAACTCTATGTGTTTGACACTGCTCACGAAGTTGCAAATAGACTTTTTCCATTTACAAGAGACTCCAAATCATCATCTCTAGATGAGAATATTGTTGTGGATCTTTTAAGAATGCTTGATGAAACAAACGAGCTTGCCAAATTATTTCGCAAAGCTAGAGACAAAACTCAAATTATCCAATCTATTGATTATAAACTTTGCTTACTTGGAAAGCGAAACCATGATTCACGCCAATATGATGATCCTACATCAAATGACATTGGTGGATTAGTTGTTGGAGATATTGGAGATTTTTTCTCACAACGGGATATAATTATTGAATGCTTTTCAGGTTCTTTAAAAAGGATCTCAAAATTACATCCAAAATTCATGGCATTACAATATCCCCTTTTGTTTCCTTATGGTGAAGATGGCTACTCCTATAATATTATGTTTGTTGATCATGGACATGGAAAAACAAGGAAAAGGTCAAGAGTTTCGATGCGAGCTTATTATGCTTACCTTATTAATGAAAGGCCTGGGTGCGATAATACCATCATTAAAGCAGGTCGTTTGTACCAACAATTCTTGGTCGATGCATTTGTTAATGTTGAAGAAGATCGTCTTGATTATATCAGAGCTAATCAAAAAGATTTACGTGCAGAAGTTTATAAAGGTATCCATGAAGCTGTGCTTAATGGGGATGTTGAAGGTTTCTCAGCTGGGAAAATCATTGTTCCATCTTCTTTAACTGGTAGCCCACGTTATATGATCAATAATTACCAGGATGCAATGGCTATATGTAGAGCCTATGGAAATCCTGACCTATTTATTACATTCACATGTAATGTTAATTGGCCTGAGATACGAAGGGAGCTTACAAAAGGTCGAATTTACAAACATGAAGACAAGCCTGATATCATTACACGTGTTTTTAGATCGAAGGTTATTGATATGTTAGCCTTCATAAAATCAGGCAAGCCTTTTGGTCAGATAATTGCAGGTGCCTTATCTTTTATCTCATTTCTTCTAAACATTACAACTTTCTATTCTTATTAGGATTGTTTGGCTTAGTTTTCTTTTTATTTTGTAGATGTTTGTGCAATTGAATTTCAAAAGAGGGGTTTGCCACACACTCATATATTAATTTGGCTACACTCGAATTTTAAATGTTGTACACCTGAAGATGTTGATTCCATTGTTTCAGCTAAAATCCCTGACAAACTTACAGATCCAAAATGCTATGAAATTGTTTCAAGATTCATGATGCATGGTCCATGTGGTCTTGCAAATCCAAAATCTCAGTGTATGAATGAGGGAGTTTGCTAAAAAAGATTCCCAAAAAAATTCAAGACACATACTGTTTTTGATGATAATGGCTTTGTTTATTACAGGCGTCGTGATCTTAAAGACAATTTTGTTATAAAAAATGGCATTCAGCTCAACAACAGATATGTTGTTCCATATAATAGGGAACTCTTATTACGATATAATGCCCACATAAATATTGAGATCTGTTGTCAGTCAATGTTAATTAAGTATCTTTTTAAGTACGTAAGCAAGGGATCTGACAGATGTAGAGTTGTTGTTGAAAAAGATCATGCTGATGAGATCCATGCGTATATGAATTGTCGTTTTATATGCCCATATGAAGCGGTCTGGCGTCTTCTACAATTTCCAATACATTCAAGATCACCTCCTGTTGAGCGACTTCAAATCCATTTGCCATTGCATCAAAATGTTGTTTACTCAGGAAATGAAATTCTACCATCAATACTTCAAAAACCAGGTATTGAAAAAACAATGCTCACAGAATGGTTCACACGTAATAGAATTGATCATGAAGCACGTCAGCTTTACTTCTCAGAATTTCCACATAAATATGTTTGGGATCCTGGTCAAAAAGAATGGATTCCAAGATCAAAAGGTTTTAGTCTTGGTCGATTAACATATGTTCACCCTACCTCAGGAGAGCTCTATTTTCTAAGACTACTCCTTAACCATGTAAGAGGAGCATTGAGCTTTGATTATCTAAAAAATGTTTCGGGTGTTGTGCATCCAACATTTCAACTTGCTTGCAAGACCTTGGGACTTTTAGGGGATGATAAAGAATGGGAAGACGTCTTTTGTGAGGCTATGGCTACTGCAACATCTCCTCAAATTAGGAATCTCTTTGTCAGTGTTGTTCTTTTCTGTGATGTTGCTGATCCAGAAGTTTTGCTCAATAAATTCTGGCGCTCAATGTATGATGATATTATCACCTGTTTCAAATCCAGCTTTGCCATGCCTAATCTTAAATTATTCGATGATGAGCTTAAAAACTATGTTCTATACGAGCTTGAGCTTCTCTTCAATGTTGCTGGCACATCTCTTGAAAAGCAGAAGCTTCCAATGCCTGATGGGCGTTTATTGTCAGAAATAAAGAATAAAATTTTGAGAGAAGAGCTTAACTACGATATTGCAGAACTTATATGTCAACATTCATCAGCTTTCCCACAAATCAATCAATGTCAACTAAATGTTTTATGATTGTGTTGTTAAATCTATCCTTGAAAAAAGACAAGAATTAATTTTTGTTCATGGCCATGGAGGAACTGGGAAAACATTTTTGTGGCATACAATAATCAATCGGTTGAGATCAGATGGTTTGATTGTCCTTGTTGTTGCATCATCGGGTATTGCATCACTTTTGCTTCCTGGTGGTCGCACAGCTCATTCAAGATTTAAGATCCCCCTTACTGTTTTTGATACTTCATCATGCGAGATTAAGAAAAAAACTGATCTTGCACGACTTCTACAAATGACCTCTCTAATTGTATGGGATGAGGCTCCAATGAATAATCGGTGTTACTTTGAAGCATTAGACCGCTCGCTTCGTGATGTCCTAACAAATGGTAACAACTTGCCCAATGATAAACCATTCGGTGGAAAATCAATTTTATTAGGAGGAGATTTCAGGCAGATTTTACCTGTTATTCCCGGAGGAACAAAGGAAGACATTGTCCATGCATCTCTTTGCAGCTCTAATTTGTGGTCTAAATTTAAAGTTCTCACTCTTACAGAGAATATGAGGCTATCATCCAATGGACTTTCAAATGATCAAAAGTGTCATAACCCAACTCTGGGTTATTCCCCAAAAATCAATTTCTTTTTTCAAAATAAAAATCAAAAAATAAAATAAAGGTTGACAACGTGGAGAAGGTAGGTCGGGAAATCAAGCTGTAATTTTTAGAAGAATACAATGCAAATTCAAGGTCAAATTAAATGATTATTGGACGAATTTGCATAAAAATTAAGTCCCAAGGACATAATTAAATTTTTAATAGGTCAATTTGATTTAATCATGGGCCAAATTGAATTTTAATTATGTTTAAGAATTAATTTGGGTCCAATTGAAGGATTTAATTAAGTGCAAGGACTTAATTATACTTTAAATGGGTCAAATTAATTTTATTTGGGGCTTAATTGGTGAAAAATTAAGTTTGGGAGCTTAATTTGGGCTTAATTGAGAAGATTGGAATTTTAAGAGACCAAATTTAATTTTTACCAAGTTGATTGATTGAAATCAGGGATCAAATTGCAAGAAAATTGAAGTTTTTGGGTCAATTAGGGGTTAAATTGACAAAATCCAAAGACAAGGACCAACTTGCAAAAGGCGCCAAACTATAGGGGTCTAATTAACAAAATCCGGGGGTCAAATTGAAAGACATTGAACGCTGGAGGGCTAAATTGAAAATCAGCAAAAAGCCCTAATTTTTATCCCAAACGGCGCCGTTTTTGTGTTGAGGGAAGGGACCAGGCGACGCGTCGCCCGGTTACTGTTCATCATCTTCCTCACAAAGCTGCCCGAGTGGCTGCTTTCCAGGCGCGTTTTCTCACTCGTTTGGGCACCAAATTTGACAAGGCGTGCACCAACATGTTCCCCTGAAACATCTTTATCTCGTAGAGTGGTCCGGTCGGGTGTAACAACTTGGGGACAGCTCCGTTTATTGGCCCAAAGTGGCACCCTCGGGCAGTCTGCAGCCTTGGATTGCCAAATTTGGCAGTTCGAGGTGCACACTTTGAACCAACGGCTTGGATTCCTCGAGTCGAATCAAAGGCTGAGACTTTTTCCCAGTTGAACACAAGATTACCCTCTTTCCATCCCTATAAATAGGAGCCAATTTAATGCTCTGGAGGAGGAGAAACCTGAGCTCAAAGTTGGACAAAAATCAGTTTTTCCTGCCCGGTTTTCCTGCAACCAGCCCTCTCTTTCCTTTTCCTCTCCGCGTGGCCTCTAGCCGCCACCACTGATCTCGCCACCATCCTTCCCACGAAATACCACATCCCATCCATCACCCAGCAACCTCACCGAAGTCTGCAACACCTCTCTCTCTCTCTCCCTCTCTTCCCTGCAAAACTTCTTTTTTTCTTCACCACCGCAACCCCAGCAGCAGCAGCAGCGAAACCACCCTTTCCAGCGGCTTCCACCTCGACCAGAAGCTTTTGCCTTTCCCAGAGGCCGCCAGGACAGCAGCTCTCTCTCCAGCCGCTCCAACAGTTGCAACTGTGAGCTTTCCTTCTCCTCTGCAGGGTCTGTTTCCTTCTTCTTCCAGCCGGGACCAGTGCACGCTGCAGGCCTCGCCGCCTCCAGTCACACCGCGCACCACCAGCCAGGCTGCCGACTCTCTCCACGCCAGGTAACTCTCTCCTCCCTGCTCCTTTTTTTCTTCTTCATTCTTCGTAGTCGCTGCATGCAGAATTCATTTCTGCATGCAGTGGCTAATTAATTAGTCACTTGGGCTGGGCCGGTTCTGGCCCAGCCCGGCCCAAAAAAATAAAAAATAACAAAAAAATAAAAAAATATTCAAAAATATTCAAAAAAAATCAGGTAAAAATTTGTGGTTTTCTTAAATATTTTTCCACCAAGTTTTGCATAATATCGAGTTGTATATTTACATTGTAAAATAAAAATTCGGTATTAAAATACCTGGTTTTCTCCAAAATATTTCAAAAAAAATCAAAGCATTTTCGAAAAGAAAAAATATTTCATTGCATACGGCCAGATTCTAAAATTTTTCCAAGCATATTTTTCAAAACAAAAAAACAAAAAATTGCATCTTTTTCATGTCTTTAAAAAATAAAATGGATATCGTAACCAGTTTATGATTTATCCATTAGGATTTGGCCAACATGTCAAAAATATTTTTCCAATCCTTTTTAGGATCCAAATGTAGACTTTAATATTTGTGGGGTGTAAATTACACGATAAAGTACACCCTCAGGTATTAAAGATACAAGGTGAAGACATGCGATGCTAAAATTCAGATTTTTAGAACGGTTAGGATATAACCCTATAAGGTAGAGATTTTCTCATGAAGATAGATCTACCTTGAACCTTAGAAAGACCAATGAATAGAGACTCGACCTAGAAAAACAATCAAACAACAATGCAGCTTACCTTAGGTAGGGTGCACTGGGGGTGATGCGTCTTCCCCTTGCACAACCAGTCCCTTACTCAGACTCTCGCAGACCATAGGTTCCTAGTAACCATAATACTAGGTGGCGACTCCAACAAACCAAGCAGAACATAAATAAATAAAAAATCGCCAGATGATGTCGTGCGGAAGTTTTTGACGTGCGACAAAAAGAAAGAACTTGCTATTTTTGCCAACTGGATTCTTGCAATTGGTGATGCAACTCAACAGGAAGTTTTATTCCCTGATGATTATGATGCATCCATGATTAAAATACCACAAGATCTTTTGCTTGAACCTAGATCTAACCCTATATTGGCAATTGTTTCATCAGTGTATCCCTCTATTCGTGATATCAATATTGATCCATGCTATTTTAGAGAAAGAGCAATTGTAACTCCAAGAAATGCTACAGTTTCTGAGATCAACGATTTTATCTTAAACATGTTGCCAGGAATGAAGCGGATTTACCTGAGTATTGATACTGTTTGCAAAACATCGAGCGATGGTGATAATGCAGATATTTTGTATCCCGTTGAATTTATCAATCAACTTGAGTTCAATGGAGTGCCATCCCACACAATTTCCTTGAGAATTGGCACACCAATAATGCTTTTACGCAATCTTAATTTATCAGCTGGTTTATGTAACGGAACAAGACTTATTGTTACGCAACTTGCTGAGAGTGTCATAGAAGCTCAAATAATAACAGGCTCTTTTATTGGCAATCGTGTATTTATTCCCAGGATTGTTTTTCCAATAAATGATGCAAAATGTCCATTCACAATTAAACGAAGACAATTTCCTATAAGACCATGTTATGCTATGACAATAAATAAAAGTCAAGGACAATCATTGAAAGTTGTCGGGGTTTTTCTCAAGGATCAAGTTTTCACTCATGGACAATTGTATGTTGCTCTTTCACGGGTTACATCAAGACAAGGACTAAAGATTATTACATGCGATGCCGAAGGAAATCATTCAATCTATGTGAAAAACATTGTGTATAAAGATGTTCTTAGCTCTTTATCAGTGTCTTGATCTCTCATAAGCACATGCTATTTTTTTGTCAATCTTTTGCTCCCTGTCTTTTTTTCTTTTCTAAGGTGATGTTTTTTACAAAAGAAAAAATTATTCGATTTATCATTTTTAGTTTGGACATGTTTCCATTTGTTGTTTTTCCCCCATTCATTTTAAATTAAATATTTGCAATACATGTCATTCTTTTTATTAATATTAGCTCTACTATTTTTATCATTGCTCCTAATATTTTTTTTATTAATCATTTGCAGGAAAATGGCTCTACCTATAAAAGAGATTAAAAAATACAACTTATACCCTTCATTACGAGCTAGGGCCTATCGAGTTTGGATTGCTAAATTTAATGGTCAGCCAAGCAGTTTTAATTGTGTTTTTGTTGACAATCAGGTATAATTTATCATGAAAATATAACCACTAATGAATCTTATTTTCTATATATTTAAATGTTTGAATAATGCATGTCCACTCATTTCTGAATATTTTCTTTACTTTGGCAATTTAACATTTTTTTTTTACTTAACCAGAGGTACTTATTTGCTCTTAAGATTCTCTATGGAAAACCAAGTTTCCTTTCCTTTTTAATTCATTACTATAGAACTATAGTTAAGTTCACTACTAAACCAGCAATTACTTATTCAACTTATGGAAAAAACTTTTCAATATTGAAATTGTTAAGAAAAACTAACATGATCAATTTTTAGCATCCATTTATGATTTACAATCAACTTTGTTTTCTACATGCTTAAAAAACCAGACAATCCCCAAGCATTGCATTTGCTTTATATAATTCATAGAAAATTTCATACAGGTCAAGCAAATTTCATTTATTCTATTACTTGACATGATTTAATATAAGAGTTTGAGAAATTTTACGATGCAATCACTGCTAACTACACCAATTACCATGAAAATCTCAGTTACAATTCCATACTAGAGCCACGGTTTACCAGGTATATTACATCCAATTATAAACAAACATTGAGAAGCAACCAACAAGTATATTTATCTTTTATTCTATACATCTTTTATATGCAGCTTTCATTTATACAATGGTTTACGATAATTAATTATTATATATGTGCATCTTGCTAGAAATAATGTTTCACCTTCACCTCAAGACATGTTTGTTGACTTAGAAAATCTTGCTTCAAATTCATAGACTTTATACATAACAACCAATTTAAACATTTTAAGAAATATTAAGACATAAAATCTCTTAAATTCATTATTAAAACCAGTCTTTTAACTTAATGTTCTAGTAGTACCAATACCTCACTTCCAATGTCATCAAAAATCTTCTTGAAATAATTTACAAAACCTTATTACATATTGCATTCAAAATTCTAAACCTTATTACATATTGCATTAAAAACTCTATTCCATTTGGTTGTTGGCATGGTGAACAATTATTTTTTTCATTCCAACGTTAATCTTTTTTTTTTATATAGGGTGGAGCTATTCAAGCTGTAGCTAAAACAAGAGATCTCCCAACATTTGCAGCAACAGTTATTAAAGGAAATCACTATGAAATCAAAGGATTCTATACTTATGAAAACAGAGCAGTAAACACAGTTGCTGCCCATGATGTTGTGATTGATCTCAAATCTAACACAAAGATTACAAGCATTGAAGCTATTACACCTTCTGTTCCTAGATACTACTTTAATTTTATTGATTATGCACATATTATGACCAAGTCAAAAAGCTCTAGAATTCTTACAGGTTTACCATTTATTCATTTAGCCTATTATTAAACATTTCTATTATTGAACTCAGCTTGATAACATCACTTAAAAGTATTCATTCCTGTTTTTTAAGATGTCCTTGGAAGACTTAAAGCATTGCAGCCACTTAAACAAGTTATGGTTCGTGGACAGACACTCGAAAATAAGAGAGAATTCATGCTTGAGAACATTCGGTGAGTTGAAAAATTAAATGCAAATTACCTTACTTTTATCAAGCTTATTGATCAAATTTGTTTTGTATTTTCTTTCAAAGTGGTGAGGAGCTTCGCATAACTCTTTGGGGTGATAGTGCTAGAGATTTTGATGGACTCGCTCTTCATAACTTGCCATCTCCGGTTATCATTGCGTTTGCTGGATTTCGTGTCATGGAATTTAAGGGTAATTTTTACTTCTATTTTTTTTTTCTAAAATTTTTTTTTTAACATTTTTATTATCATTCTGATCCAACTAATTATCCTTTCATTTTATTACAAAAAACTCTTTTGTTCACAAGGAAAACCAAATCTTAACAGTACAGCCGCCTCTCTTTGGTACTTCAATCCAGACATACCAGAATGCTTGGCATATAAACATTTGTAAGTTATTCCAACATCAACCATCTCTCTTATGCTTTACCATTATCAATTTTTTTCTAACTAATTATTTTTTCATCATCTTTTTTAATTGATTGTACACGCAGCTTTGCACAACTACCCGTTGAAATACAACAACTCCCTTCATCATCAAATGTTGTTTTATCGATAAAGGAACAAATCAAAGAAAATAGGAGAACAATACATGAGATTCTTTGCATGAGTCCTTATGAGCACAAGGTTATTTTTTAAACCCTTTTATTATTAGCTTTGATAACATACTTTACCTTTTTCATATAATTAGTTTTTAAAATTTCATCTAACCACACTTCTGAAACATGTATTTCCTTTCCATTACCAGCATCTAAGATTCACATGTCAAGCTTCGATTGTTGACTTTGATTTTCCTAATGGCTGGTGGTATCCAAGTTGTCCAAAATGCAACAAAAAACTTAGTGGGGGCGAAAACAATTACACATGCAT
The DNA here is from genome assembly GCF_005239225.2 of Populus alba. NCBI lineage: Eukaryota > Viridiplantae > Streptophyta > Magnoliopsida > Malpighiales > Salicaceae > Populus > Populus alba. The sequence continues at coordinate 2,466,515 of NC_133287.1, forward strand.
GAATCATGATGCTATCACCTCTCTTCCAATTCCATGGTAAGTCATCTAATTTCACAACTAAAGCAATATTAAGTTGTTAAATAAAAAAATCATATTCCTTGGATACATTATCATGCACTTCTTATTAATGAACATGTATTCAATTTTATATTATAGGTTTCGCTTAGAATGCATTGTTACCGATGGAGAAGATGTCACTAATTTTCTTCTATTTGGGAAAACTGCTGAGAACTTTTTTGGATCATCGGCCCACCATTATGTCTATGATAAAAAATTTATTGATCCCTCAGTTCTTCCTCCTGCCATGGCAGCAAAGTTAAACAAAAGCATGATTTTTTAGCTTCGATTTGGTGCTTTCAGATCCATCACCAACAGATGTGAGGTTATCATTACTAATATCTTTGACGACAGCACAAATAAGAGCATCCATCCTCCAGAAACAGCAACTCCAGAAGCTAAATCATCTCCTACATCCAAGACATCTACTCTATTAAGCTATATGAAACAGGTTCTCAAAGCTCCATCAACTCCACAAAATACTATCACACAACTCAGGATTGCTCCTGATTCCTTGGAAACACCACCTCAGAACATATCACCAAACAAGGAAACAAGCATAAACAGTGAAGCACGACGTGCACTTGATTTTGAAGATGCAACACAGTATCTCAGGCAAGTTTACATTTCCCCACACTTTCTTTACATTTTTTTTTCCTTAACACGTGCTAAATTTGATGGTTCTTAACCTGTGATGGTTCTGCCTTGCATCTCTTTAACTCCTTTGGTTACAATAGTCATGAAGATGAGCATGACAAAGCAATTGAAGTCCAAGGAAATAGTCATGAAGATGAGCATGACAAAGCAATTGAAGTCCAAGGAAACCTGGGAAACATAACTACATTTGAGACATTTGATCACTCACTTCCACCTTTGAAAAAACAACGGGCAACATCCTCATCATCCTCGAAGGTTTGATTTTTAGCCTCACATTCTTATAAATCAATTTCTAATTTGTCCAACATGCCTTTTATTTGTTATTTATTTTCTAATTCTATTTTTTTTTATTTTTTTTACATTTACCTATTTCTCTTCACTTCACAGCCTATAATTCATGAGTTCTTTTCTTCTTTACATGCTAATTATAACATTGAAAACAATTCTTAAAAGAGAAAAAATCATTCCCTGGAAAATTTATATATCAATGTTAATACTTTTCATTAAAACCAAAGAATTAGTAAAGGAAATATGTATATTAACAATGAGAAGAAAACATGTGCATATGTTATTTAAACAATTGCAATAAATATGGTTACTTTCTTGGTGAATGTTGTAAATTAAAGTCATCCCAGAGGTTGGGGAACCATGACACCAATTCCTTATACATGATATGCACAATGGATGATCCACATTTAGGCAGGACTGCAAGCCTTCTTTTAGGTGTTGTAGGCTTTGAAAGCACACTATCCAGGCATACACTGCACTCAATTTCTTCACTATGTTTTAATGCCACAAGAAACTTTTGTTTCGTTTCTTCTCACATGATTTCAAATGCTCCCCTCTTTCATCTTCCCTGAAGGAATAATCACAGCAATGTGATGCTGGAGTTTTTTGAGAAAAAAAGTTTTTCCTTTTTTTTTTTAGTTTAGGATTTTTATTGCTTTGAAAAAGGTTTTATAATGACTACATAAATTGTATATACAATAATGTAAAAAAAAAAAAAACATGGTCAATTTTTATATCTTGCTTCATCCACACATTTAAACTTCATCTACTACACAAATGTTCACAGAATTTTCAACCTTCAATTGCATCTATAACACAAAACAAAAAAACCAAAAACATTTTTGTGAAGGCTATTTAACATGTCCAAAAAATACTAACAACAATGACTTGGATTTGTTGTCTTTACATAATTTATTTTATTGTCTTTACATTGCAGAAAAACTAGCAATTCCTCTACAAATGACTTGGATTTAGATTCCTGTAGCAAGAACATGGAGAGGAATCTGGCAGCTTATTTCCACTTTTGATGTTGTTTATAACTTAATCTATATTATCATGACTGTTGCCTCTGTAATTTTGATATAGTTTGAAAACAACAATGTCCTTTAAGTGCTCAGCAATCTAACAGCTTATTTGCATTTTATTATTGTTTATAACTTTATCTATATATATATATTATCAAACCTTTGATACTATACCTAACTGCAGTTCTTTTTATTATTGCTTAGCAATTATTATTTTTCATACATGTTATGTTTATTCTGGTAAAAAACTACATTTTCATTCATAACCTAAAATCGCCCTCAGCAAAGCGTGGGCAAAATAATGATAGTTATAACTATATAAACGGCCAAGGAATTATTAAAATTAGCCACAATATGAATAGGTGACGAAACTCATGAACCACATTGGTTCTTTTTATTATTATTATTATTATTGATTGTCCTTTTTTAATAATGAAAAGGATAAGAATATAGTTGTAATTTTTCTTTCAAGCATGTCGGCTGCAATTTTTCAACTTGTTGTTATCAATTTCCCACCATCACTTTCTTTATCCAGATCAATCTAAGCCATTAATTTCTGTACAACTGTGACAAGATAGCACATGCCCCATCACCTTTCCCTTTCTCTATTTGTGCTTAAGTTTTTTTTTTTCCATGATTATAGGGCCGCGTTAACCAATGTTGTTTTGTTGATTTTAAAAATTGAAATAAAAAAATTAGAATTATTCATGTGATATCCTACTCAAGTTTATTTAGTTCAATTTAATCAAGAATTGACAACCTACTAAATAACTTGGATTTGACCGAGTCAAAATCTAATTATTATTTAAAAAAAAATATATGACTTAGATAAAATTTTAATTCAATAAATCACTAAATTGGCTTGTCTAATCAAGTAAAATTTAATAATTATGTTTTTTTTAGTGTAGTGATTAACAATATTTAAAGAAAAATAAAATAATGATGGTTAAGCAATGGTGGTTGTTTGGAAATTTTAAATCATTTATTTGAATATTAATGTGAAAGGGCATTTGATATTCTTGTGGTTGTGCTACCAAGTGCATGGGAGGCATTGAATTGGAGCGGAAATAACAAATGATTGGTTTTTTTAGGGGAAAATTAATGGGCTATATAATAATTATTTTTTTGTCTTAATGATGGGTTATGATGATATTTACATATAATTTTGTCAACAAAATCTGAGTATTGTTATTTATTATTATTATTATTATTTATTTCAAATGTGTTTTGTGATTAAAAATAAAATGAAGTCAATGTTTTGTTAACCAAGTTTGAATACTACATCAAATTGCATGTGGATTACTAATACAATGTATCCATTTTTTGTTGAGTAATCAACATAAATGCATTGAAAAACCTTTTCACAAACATTTTTAACCAGCTTATTACTAATATATATATATAAATGATATTGTTGATAAGAAAATTCATGCCAAAATTATATATAATCGCCGTATTAGTTTATATATAACATGATGAGCTTGAACTTTTAAAAAATCTTGAGCTATTTTTAAACTTTGATAAAAATGAGTGTTTTCATTAAAACAACAGAAAGGGTGAGAATAAAAAAAAATAATAAAAAAAAAACTATTGAACTTGCCCTTAAAAAACTATTGAACTTGCCCTTAAAGGTAATATGATTTATTTTTTTTCATAGCACGTTAGTCATTTATGAATTGGGCGGGGGAAATACCTTTAAAAACACAAAAAAAATAAAATTAAACTAGTATTCAAGGGCTTTTCAAATATTTTAATTTTTCTAAACATAATAAAATAATTCAATTAACCTTAAAATCAAAGAAATATGAACTAGTTTCCACGGGCTTTATCATATTTTCATCATGGTTTAAGATATTTCATGGGCTGCAAGTTTGAAAAATTAACTCAATTTTGAGAAATTTACTTGAGTTTACTTGTATTTTTTTTTAAAAAAAAAACTTTTATTTTTTAAGTCTCATGCTTTAACATTTATTTAATCGGAGATTGGACTTCATTATTTTTTATTTTTTTTTATAGAATTTTCATTACTTTTGAAAAATAATTTAGGTTATCTTATATTTTTGTAATTTATTGTTCTTTATTAAATTTATTTTTTAAAAAGATTTTTAATTAAATTAAGTCAATTAATTAAATATAAATTTTAAAAACTCACTTTATGATATTTTGATTGATTTGCTAAGGATATGTGCTGTTAAAATTATTACACGCTAATCCAAAACAAATTAATTAGGATAATAGCTTTATTATTTATTAATCTGGATTTGAAGTAATTATATTTATTATATTATCTATAAACAAACTAAATTAACTTTAAGTGAACAAAGATACAAACGAAAATTCAATAAGGATTAAGATGGTGTTCATCCATTCGATCGACAACAACGTTAAGTTATTCAATAAGACCTTAAATATTTATTGTATAAAGGATTAATTGTTATAATATAGCCCGATGTCTATAATAGTATAATAATTATAGTTATTAAACTCAATTTAAATATTGATAATCACAAGGTCTAAGTTACATCCAAGTCATATGTTATGAGTTGGATTAGTTCATTAAAAAAAAAAATCAAAACTACATAGATTTTTTTAAAAAAATCAACAGGATTTTAAATTTAAGTTACGCTAAATTTTTTTTCATCTTTAAATTTAAATTAAATTAATTAATTTTATCCTTAAATATTTAATTAATTAGATTTTAAGTTATAATTAACAATTTAATGGATTATAGATTTGAAAGTTTAACTTAAATTTACAAGATTAATTCAAATTTACAAGATTCACTTTAATTGATTTCAATTTAAAACCTATATTATTAGATTGTATTTGATTAATATTTTAAGATAAGATATAATTATATATTATACTGTGACATAAATTTTTAATCTCTTACACGTTTTCTACTGTTTCCTCTTTAATTATCAGCCATTAGTAAAAGGCAATGGACCGTTTAACAAAGGAGAAAATGCTGTACCTTCCTAAACTGCCCTCATTAAAAGCAGGCCCCCAAATCCCCATTCCACCTTGTTTCCTGATAACTAAACGACAAACCACATAAGATTGCAAAAGGACTTAACCCCATGATGAATCCCTAATTTGACCCTCTATGTCCAGAAATATTATTTGCCTTTTCTAAGTTGGAAGATAATTACAAAAAAGTGCATGTTCGCGATAGAAACTGTTTTTTTAAAAAAATATTTTTTTATATTAATATTAAAAATAAAAATAAATATTATTTTAATATATATTTTAAAAAAATTACTTTAAAAATTAATCATTACTATAACGTTAAACAATCACAAAATCATCATAATTAATTAAAATATATAATCTTATATATGCTAGTTATATTGAAGATAATATATATATATATATATATATACACCCTCTCTCTCTCTCAAGTATATAAATATAATAATTGTTTCTAAATTGATTTGTTTAACTTATTTAATTACTTGAATTTAAAAATGTTATTTATTGTAAATGAATTTATTTATTTACTGTAAATGAGAAATTTCCATCTAAATATATTGTATATGAATAGGTAAATAAATTGTAAGAAATTCTTACCTTCGTATGATTATAAATCAAAGTAGAAAAAAGTAAAGTAAATAAAAAACACCAAAACCCTCGTGAAAGTTTAGATAAGCTACAAGGGCATTAGAGTCATTCAACAAACCCCACCTTACTCAAGAACCTAAACCTCCAAGCCCCCCCTTCCCTCTCTCCTTTATTAAGAGAAACTCACTGAGTCAACATTTCTAGTGGGAGAAACTAACTCAAAAACCCAACCAAACGCAAACAAAACAAAACCCAGTTTTTTTAGAGACACGAAAACATGGCTACACACTTCCCTGATGATTTCAAGTGTCCAATTTCACTAGAAATCATGTCCGACCCAGTTATTCTCTCTTCGGGTCATACCTTTGACCGCTCCTCAATCCAACGGTGGCTCGACTCCGGCCACCGTACTTGTCCAATCACCAAACTCCCCTTGCCTGAACACCCTCGTCTTATACCCAACCACGCCTTGAGAAGCCTGATTTCCAGCTTTACAATCCAAAAATCACAACCAGACCCGAACCCGTATCGGAATCCGAACCCATCGAAGAAACACCAAACCCAGTTCTTAATCTCCGCTCTCGTTTCCCAATCTTCGACTCTGGAGTCCAGTCTTCACTCACTGAGTCAACTCACTAGACTCACCAAGCTTGACCCCTGTCTCCGCCGCCAAATCACTGAGTCTGGTGCAGTCTCAACGATTCTAAACTGTGTCGACTCGACCGAGTCAGAGATCCAAGAGAAAGCACTGGCCCTCCTCCTTAATCTCTCTCTTGATGATGATAACAAGGTGGGCCTTGTAGCTGAAGGTGTAATTGGTCGGGTCATAAATGTTATCCGAGTCGGGTCGCCAAGTTCCCGAGCCATTGGTTGCACAATGTTGACAAGTTTGGCTGTTGTGGAAGTCAACAAAGCCACAATTGGAGCGTACCCGAATGCGATAAAAACGCTTATTTGGGTTCTATATAATGGAAAAGGGCGTGAAGTGAGAGAAGCAGCCACTGCGTTGTATGCGATTTGTTCATTTGTTGATAATAGAAAGCGTGCAGTGGAGTGTGGAGCTGTGCCAATTTTGATGAAAATTGGTGGGATGGGGCTTGAAAGAGCGGTGGAAGTGTTGAGTTTGTTGGTGAAATGTAAGGAAGGGAGGGAGGAAATAAGGAAGGTTAATGGGTGTTTGGAAGTTTTGGTTAAGGTTATTAGGAATGGGAGCGAAAGAGGGGTGCAATGTGCGCTTTTTACATTGAACTGTTTGTGTAGTTTCGCAGAGGAAATGCGTGTAGAGGCCAAAAAAGATGGGGTGTTGGAGATTTGTGTTGGGTTTTTGGATGATGAAAATGAAAAAATTAGAAGGAATGCAGCTAATTTGGTGCAAAATTTAAGTTGTAGGGGGTAGCATGAAGAGATTATAGATGGAGGGTGAAGAGTGTTGGAGGGATGGAGGTGAATTTTGGGGTTTGTTTTGGGGGCATGGATTTATTTGGGTTGTTGGATAGTTTTGTGTACAAAGAAAAGGATCAGAGATTTGATAGGGAATATGATATATGTTTTTTTTTTTTTTTAATAAGTCAAATCTCTGAAATTTAATGGTTGTAGCTGCAAAGGTTTCAAATTGGAAATTTTTTGTCTCCAATCCGCTTTTACTTTTTAACCTTTTTTCTTTCGCTGAAAGGTTTTTTTTTTTTTGGAAAAGGAGTATCTGATTCGGTATTGATATGGCAACTGTTTCTGTTCTGTCAAATACTGGGATTGAAGATAGTTGGAATGCAAAAGGAAACAATGGAATACTGTTAGTTTGTTCTAATGTATTAAATACAAATCCTTTTATGTTGAATGAGTTGTTTTAGAGGGTAGATATGCTGGTTGTTCGTTAAAATATGTTTAATCGGATCCTTTTAAGCTTGAATGAGTGATTTAGATGGTAGCTATACTGGTTAAGTTCAATGTTAATCGGATTTATTTAATCTTGAATGGTTGATTTAGATGGTATTAGTTAGTATATAAAAACTTTGAACTCGTTGGCCATGTTCAACAATTTGCCTCATCTTTGCTGTCATTCCTTCCTACTGTGTCTCCTATTACTTGCTCCATTTTCCTGATTGTACGCTTCAATTTATTCTCTTCTTTGATGTTGCTTGGGTTGCTATTGGTTTTTCACTGAGACTGCAAGTCTATGGGATTGGGATGAACTCTACCTCATATGATAAAATTATTCATTTATGTAGAAAATGACATGTGTTGGTATACTAAGAGTTTGCTCAATACCATAGGTCTTGTGTTACTTTGTTTAATGTATTGTGTAGGTATGAATCTATAGAAAGATTTGATAAGTTGTGATAAAGTTTTAGCTGTGATGTTCGATGTCTTGATTTACAATAGCTCTCTTAGTGATTCTGTTGATTTCGAAGATAGATGTTAAAGTTTTCATGCATTTTTCTTGTGTTCCTAAAGATTTCTGGTTGTTGTAACTTGGTTTTCTCTTAGTCCAAATGTTTTGGTAGAAATGCGGTTATCTGTTGCTCTGTTGTTCACTGATCACTGCCATGCTGTGTTCTAAAGGTGGTCGCTCCAGCATTTCATTCTAGAATTGCCTGCGTTGGGGGAATAGTGTTGTGCTTTTCTCTAATATTGATTAGCAACTGTTCTTGAATGTTCTTTTTTGTCTCACAACTGGTGGTTTAGTTTCCCAGAGCTTGTTTCTAAAGAGTTGCATGCTTTACTCTCCTTGTAATGTGCAATGTACCCTGTTATCTTGGCCAATCAAAGCTATGTGTATATATACTCTTGCATTCATGAGGGAGATGAAGGATCGACAGGCTATCTTAGTGTAGTCAGCCTGAAAGTAAAAAGATTATGGTTGAAAGTGCATTCAATGCCAAAATTAAACTGTGGAAGGTGGTCTGGCTGGATCATCTCTGTCAGTTCTGGGATTTATTCCTTCTCAGGTCAGGAGTCAGGATAGTGTTTGCCAGAATATGGTCTACTAGCCTCAAATGCAGATGAACTCAAGGACCTGTATGTTCTCTTCCTATGTTCAATACAGAAAGCTATGGTACTTTGGCCGGTAAGTTGCAGTTTTGTTTGTGAATCAGACCTGAAACATTTTGGTGAAGTTGGCATCAGTAGGTTGATTGCAGTTTTGATTCCGTTCAAGTCATAAGAAGAAGCAGTAAAGCATCTTAAACTATTACATTCATGAAACCTAGGAAACTTCTTGGTAGCCAATTTTGACTTGTTTTGGCAATATGTTGCAGTGACAAGAGGCTGTTCTGAGTAGACAGCCGGCATAGAACATTGAACAAGTGATTTGTGTCTTTGCGTGTGAAAAGCTGATGGTGGATTGGATTTCTTTTTGAATACAAGATAAGAAGCTTTTCGTGTTTTTTCGTGGTTAATATTTAGGCATGCGTGGATTAAAGTAATTGGTAAAAGAAGCATCAAGCCGGAGTGAATGTCTCCTCCAGCAAGTAAAGTTTAATGCTTTTACTTTGTTTATCTCTCTCTATTGGTGGAATATAAGATAAGGGCCATGGTGTGCTAATAAAAAAACTCCGAACACTATTGTTTTGTCCGAACTTTTCTTTGTCATTGTTAATCTTCTCGTCTTTTTTCTGCCTTGTTCTTGTCCTTACCTGACAAAGACATTCCCCTGACAAAGACATTCCCCAACGAACTACACTGTTAAGACCGATGAAAAAAATAGCAGATTGGATCACAGAAGGGCTTCCCATGGGATTGGAGATTTGAGTGGTCAGTGTCCCCTCAACAGGATGAACTACATGATGGTTAAGTGTTTACTGCCCTTTTTGTGTCAGGAGACATAGGACACATGCTATTACAGTGAGGATCTGCTGAACTGACACATTGTTTGTGATCTGGAGAATACTAATTAATATGTTGGTATTACTTCTTCAAATATTATAACTTGAAGGGTGTTTGTTTCCAGAAAAAATAATCCGCATTTGGAAAAATATTTTATTGAGAAAAATATTTTCCTAAATAATGAGTTTTTCTTTCAATGTTTGGCTATTTTAACTGAAAATCATTTACTAGTTTTTGATATGCGACATCCTCGTCAAATAATAGATCATTTTCCTCTCTCCTTGTTGACAAACAGTGAAAAAACTTCTGATCTCTCTAATAAAATCACTATATTTCTCTAACAAAATTACTATTTAAAACTGATTTCTTGCATGGATTCGTGTTTAAGCATGGTTGTTTATACTAGGTCGCATGTCATGTCCTCAAAGCAGCCTATAGCAAATTAGTTACGAACCTCCTCCTCATGTCTTTTGCTTGTTCTCCCTTCTTTCGGTATCCACCTGATAAATTAACCCCATAAATTAATTAAACCACACAAACCCTAATTACATTTCCACTGATCACATCACAAAAAATCATTTTTACCTCCAGATACTCATAAATATCAGATGCCTTGGTGCACACATTTGGGGATCTTCAGGTCTCCCATCAATATCCCCTTTGAAAATCCCCTCCTTCCTTTAACTTTTCAAAGTTTAAAAGAATGTCTTAAGTTGTTTTACTTGACCAATATTTTCAAAACTCACCAACTGAGGAAAATAATTTTTGGAAGGCAAAAAAGTCAAACTTTCTCTCTGTCTCGAACCGATTTCTCTTCAAAGAAAGGAAGAAAAAAGATAGGCTAAAGAACTTATTGTTAGTAAGCATATCCACATTAAATAAATAAAAAAATAGAACTGAAAGGTATAGAGTTGAGAAAGATATGAAATTTTAATATAATAGCCAAGCTTTTAGGCTCCACCAATCTTGTAAAGTTCCTAACAACTCTAAAAAACACCATTTTAAAAAACTTGAGTTGTTAATCCTTTAGCTGCAAATAGCCTTTATCAGAAAGTGACCCCGGCAAGGTTGACAGCCGTGAGCCTACCATACAGTGACTTTCTTGGTTCTAGATTACTCTGTTCTGGCCTAGAGTTATGTATTTTTTTTTTTTCCTTCCAAGTGCTTTAAACACTAGATCCGTTGCAGTAATATAAAAAAAAATTAAAAAAAATATATGAATTATAAAAAACTATATATGATATTATTATTATAAATATAGCTTGACAAGTTAATTTTAACACTGATCTAACCTTTTACTTAGTTTGAGTTAAAAATTAAATTATGTAGGAGTTGATCTGAAATGATTCAATCAACTTAGCTAGATTAAAAAGATAAAAAAAATAATAAAATTGATAAAAAAAACTTTTTTGATTCGATTTTTTTGTCTAATTCGAATTCAAAAATTAAATGATATAAGAGTTGCCCGACATTACCCATCCAACTTAACCAATCAAATTTAAAGGTAATTTGAAATGATTATTAAAAAAAAATGTAAGAAATTAATTTGAGAAAAAAAAGAGAAGAGAAAAAAAAAAGAAAAAAAAAAGGAACTTAATTGAAAGAAAAAGGAGCTTCATTGTTAATATAAAACAGTGAAGCTCCTAGATGTACTCAAGTTTTTTAGTTGTGTTAGGTAATAGCTCTCGATCTAATTTGTTATATTATTGGGTTAGTCCACACTTTTAGGCACCCGTTGACCATTACCTACTCTTATAATAAAAATACGCTAATTATTAAAAACCAGAAAGGCTATACTTTGGTAATCTTTCTATTTTATACTGTTACAAGATGACTTATACCTTGTTAATCTTACTATTTTCTAGTGTTATAATACGTGGTCCGTTCAATAAATTAATCCGATGATATAACGATTTAGATCAATAAAATAATTAGTTGTTTATTTAAAATAATATTATTTAATTTTTTAAAAAAAGTTAAATTTTAATCAAAACAAACTAACTCATTTATCCAATCTCAAGCCGGATTGAACTCCAAATCAATTCTGTATAACTATGATATTTTGTTCTTTAAGTCTTGCAAATTTTCACCAAATTTTGGTGGCTAACTCCGTCTGTTGCAAAATTGCAGCTCACTAACAACGATGGGCTTGAGATGATAAATGAGATGCCCAATGGCCCAATTGCCCATATCCATTCTCTTGGACCTCTGTCAACCTTAGTCATCTGCTGTGAGTTCGTAAACCCAGCGGCTTTACAAGAATTTGTTCTTGCAAAGTTTCCAAATTTAACAAAAAGAGGTATGGACGTCATGGCAAATCCAAAGAGAAAAAAAGCTTGACATGGTTCAGTTACAGGGTTATTTTGGGTTTAGATAGCTAAACCCAAAATAATTATAAAAAAAATGTTCTAATTTTTTAAAATTAAATAATTTTATTTTAGAAAAAAAAATAAAAATTCTAGGAATTAACTCGATAAAATCTTACTTGAATTTATTAGGTCAATCAAATCACGAGTTGATATTATGAGATATACAAATTTGATTCCTTTAATTCACAGCCTGAATTTTGAAAGATTTGAACTAGATTTTTAAATTTATAGGTTATTGGATGGATATATTTATTTTAGACTTACCTTAATTATTTAAAAAATAAAAAATAGACAAACGTAGAACTATCTTTTGTTATTTATCAAGATTATGGTTTTCTTCAGGCTTATAATAAAATACCCTTATTGCAGCATTCACTTTCTATTACAACTTAGAAGTGATATAACAATTTGGAGAGAATGAATCCACTTCTTACATAAACCAACATATCTCATAATGTCATAATATCAACATGCGGATTAATCAAATGATTATACAGTTTTATGCAAATATGCAAAGAAACTGAGAATTTGAAACCAAGATTTTCTTTTCAAATATTCATCAATTTACGGGGAAAGATCTTAAAATAAAACCCTATCTCCTCTTTTTGTTTTTGGTGTGAATATATGCCACCTTGTATCTTCGATAATCAATTGGGGTTAAAAAAATTATCCCACCTTCTTTCCTACACCTTGACTGTTTTGACGGATCCTTGAAAAGGGTAAAAGAGAGTTCCACATGAAGTTCTAGGTGACAATATCATTCCTTGATGACGCCATTTTTTTGATTTCTTGGAAGAAGAGGAGGATCGATGAGTATGGCCAGAAGCATGCAAACCAACTATGGTGTGTGTGAGTGTGTAATCCATAAAAGGGCAAGAAAACTTCCATGATGCTATGCTCTCAAAGGCCAACACAATACAATTAAAGCCACCCAAAAAGCAAGATTTAAAGCCATGATGGTGGAGTAGAAGGCTCAAGTTTTTTTTGTAAGATAAAAGACATTTGGTCCCCCCCAATCCCCCATTGAAGTAAGCAAATGCTCAAGTGGATATGATGGAGGGGCCATGCTTTTGAGGCATTCGTGGAGCTAAAGCCATTTCTCTTTACTCAATCCGGGAGTGGGGTCCAAACTAAACCCAAGCTTTGCTTTACAAAAAGTTACTTGACTGAACGTTGTCGCAGGATTGACATGGTAAAGCGGTTGAAAGTTTTCTTTTTTTGCTCAAAGTTCTTTTGAATTGAAAAGTCACTAAAATGATTTTTGAATGTTTTTAAAATTAAAATATCAAAAAAACTGAAAAGTGGAAATATTTATTTTGAAATAAAGAATAAAAATATCTATTACATTATATTATTTATACAATATATTAAAAGCCATCAACTTTTTTGTTTTTCTGTTCACTCTATCACAAAAATATTATGAATTGGAGCGGTTTTTTTTTTTTTAAATTTTATTTCATCCTCTTAAACTTTCTATGTTGGGTGATTTAGTATTTTTAAGCTCAAATTAGCTCCCAATTGCATATCTTTTAAAGAGGGAGGGTTTAATTGAAAATAAGGGGACTGGAGTGAAAAATACAGGTAAAATAGAGGGCATGCTTAAAGCTTAAACGAGGATTGTAATTTTTTTTTATGTTATTTATTTTTTAATTTTCATCCTTCAAATATTGTTGAATGTTGTTTTTTCCATTTTTATATATATATTGGAAACATTCATCATTTGCATTGAATTGTGTTTTTTCCATTTTTATTTGTTGTCGATATCTTATTTTCTAATCATGTTATTAAATTAACTGAGTTTTATTAACCCCGTCCAACTTAAGGATCAAAATCTTAGATTTGTTTTCATTTTGAAAAATATTTATATTGTTTTTGACATATTTTCTACAATGAATAAAATAAATAGGTCCCACAACATAACATGAGCCATCAAGCTGGTAATAGTAATAAACAAGAAGAAATAAATTGCATAGTTTTTTAAACCAGGTCTAATTTTACAGGGTGATTTGAGAAATCCAAGATCCAAAGCTTGATTAGAACTAGGATTTTAGTTGATTTAAACAAACATTGACTTGGTAAAATCAAGTTGACCTGACCAAAATTTTTGTATTTTTGGTTGACTCAACCAAACCTAACATTGTAAACCCCTAAAATTATAAAATTACATCTAGAAGGTAGAAAAAGATTTTGATTTGATAAATTTGAATGTAAAAATTCTTAACTTCTTAAATAAATCTCTTTTGGAAATAATCTAAACAAACTTATTTATACTAGTTTTTAAACCTAAATCCTTATAATAAAATGAATCTTTATAGCTAGAATATTTCAATTATCATTAGGATTTATAAACTAAATAAGAAAAAATAAAAATAACTAAGAAAAAAAAAAGAATAAAAACTTCTAAAACCTAATTTAAACATAAACTTGATCTCAATTGATGTTAACTTGCTAATCCTAAAAAAAAAAAAAGAACTAGCTTAATAAAACATATTTTAAAATTTCATTCCAACAAAATCACATAATAACTATCCCAAGTTAAATTAAAGAAAAAAAATAAAAGAGATTAATGTTTTATTGTGGCTGAGAAATATTATTATTGTGATTTTCTCCCTTCGTGATAACAACCAACGAAGTGAATATTAGGGGGGTAAAATGATCCTTTTACAAGATTTATTTGATATTATAAAAAAGGATGGGGATGGATCAGTCTTGTAACATTTTTTGCACAATAAAATAATTTATTTTACCTTTGAAAAAAAGATTTAAGCTGACATATATGAGCTTTTAAGTTTTTTAAATAGTAAAATGTCTAAAATACCTCTAAAAGCAAATTTTATTGAATTGGCTTTCAAAGGCTTTTTCATATTTTCATCATAGTTCCCTTTTGTTTATAATCAAGTGCATTGTGAGACAAATTTACTATTTTAAATAAATATTAGTAAAAAAAAAAAAATTGCAAGCATCAAACGACTTTATGACTATTGTCTAGCCACTTTAGATAGCACTTGTGGCATTACGCAATGGCCAAAAATTGGCTTCTAGGGTTAGCACTAGAAACTCTTTGGCAGCCCCTCCATGACTAGGTGACACATTTTATGGAACAAACCTTTGGTTTAGCTTGGGCGGCTTTTTTTAATTTTTTTTCTCTTTTTTTCTTTGATTCTCTTGCTAAGCCTTCCAACTTTTCAAAGCATCTTTTCAATTTTATTTTCATTTAGATTTAGTCCATGTTCTTTTGATTAATATTTTTTATTTGAAATAATTAATAAAATTAAAATCATTTTTTTTTTCACTCCTTGAATTTTTTTCATCTATCATATTTTGTCGTCATTATTTTGATTTTTTTGATTTTTTGTTTTTGTTTTATTATTTTATTGATTGATTTTATTTTTAATTTCATCCCTTATTATATAATTTCATTTAATTATTATATCAAATTTCATTATCATTCTTTTATTACTATATTTTATATCATTTTCTTAGTTCATTTTATTTTTCAATTTCATCCCTCATTGCTTTATTTCATTTAGTTTTTTATGGAAGATCTAGTCCTTATTATTTTGATTACTATTTGATTTTATTTTTTTTGGATGATTGAGAATTTTACTTCGTGAATTTTGCAAGTTTGTCTTCTATGGGATAACTCGGTCTTATATTGCGGTCCATAAATTTTGAAGAGCAGTTTAATTTGACTTTGGTCTTTTTAGTTTTTTTATGTTTTATTTTTAAATTATTGTTTTAGTTTCATCTTCTGACATTAGGTTATTGGGCATTCAACTTTGTGATTTTGTCTTTTTTTTGTTTGTAGGATTATTCTGATATTATATCCCGAGTAGCAAGTAGTTGAGTTAACCTCAGTTGACTCATATTTTTTTTAATGTTTTTTATTTGTTTTTTTTTTGTTTTCCCAGTTTTGTCTTTTATTGTTTAGTTCGTGTAGGACTTGATATCCATTGTTTTTTTTTTTTTTTTTGGATTTATCCCAACCTCATAAGTGAGCCACCATTTTAGCATGTTGATTAGAGTTGGGTTTTTTTTTTATAAAAAAATTTGATTTTTATTTTCAATTTATCAATCAAAGTTTTATTTACTGGGTAATAGAGCTTTATTTTTTTACTTTTCCATGAGGTTATCTCATTCAATTTTTCTCTAGATCGTTGAGATCTTTTAAGAATAGAGGGTATTTTTTTTAATATTGAAAAGTATTTATTTTTTATGATTAATTATTATTATTGTTTTTTTTTTGTAATTGCTTTATATATATATATAATTAATTATTATTTATTAAATTAATAAAGGATATTTAACCTATTCAAATTAATGACCTAATTCAAATTCTTTTTATTCTTTTAAAAGTGCTATTATTATTTGAGCATTTTTACTATATTAGTAAATGCTTAAAAGGATTGATTATTTGGTACATATCTATTAATCTGATAAGTAGATGGTGGTAATGATGAGGACATTGCATGTTATTTTGTTTTCTTTTTAGAAATTTGGGCTTCGTTTCGTTTCCCCAATGCTTTCCCAAGAATTAGATAGTTGAGTTGATGTCCATCTTATCTCCATTCTTCCATGGACCTAATTTTTTTCTCTAGCACTATTGTCCCTTGGAAATTGGAATACATCATGGTAGAATATGGGAAAGAAAAAGATTTGTACTCTATATATTAACCATCGAATTATTTAATAACCAATCATGATTTTTTTTTTTCTTCTGATTTCAAAGACCATGGTGGGTTGCTATCGTGCAAGATAATGTTCAAATTAAATAAAATGGATTTTAAAGAGTGAATACTAAGGAGCCATGTTGACAAAAGATGGCATAATTATAGTGTTTTTTTTTTTTTTTTCTTGCTTTATAGTTGTAATCACAATGGATGGGTTGAGTAAAGGGATGAAATTGAGGGGGTAATGGAGTGGTATTAATTAAGAAGAGAAGCACGCTTGAAGACAAAGGGCATTGATGATGCTATGTTTAGATTCCTCAAGAGACAGACAAATATATTGTTTCAACAGCTAGTAGCATGATCCCATGTGCCCTCTTGCTAAAACAACATTATCTAATGTTATTTATTCATGTTAAGTCATCTTATGTTTAATAAGTCTCACTTAACTACGTTGTTAAGGATTTGAGACTGTAACATGAGACTTCAATTTAATGACTTTCGAGAGCATATCAAACAAGCTTTTGAAGCCAATTAATGAGAAAAAAAATTCTCTTTTTATTAATGACATATATATATTAAAAAAATAATATAAATTATATTTTTTAAGATTTTACTTAACAACTTAAATTTTTAAATTGAGATAATGTTTTGGTATAATATCAAAATCTTAATAATCAAGCGGTTATGAGTTCAAATTTTATTATTCTCATTTATTTAATAAAAAGTAAGTATATAATAATGTAGACTCATACACGTTTCAAGTTTAAAGGGCTTTCACTTGAGGAAGTGTGTCAAAAAAAAAATATAAATCATATCTTGAAACCTCACCTAACAATTTAAACTTTTAGATTAAAATCATGATTATTTGGCAAGGCGCAATGGTTTTTTTCTCCCCCCTTCTATTAGGTTTTAATATTTGTGAAGCTTGTGTGAAAGCAAATTGTTAGAAATGGGTTAATTATATTTGACGTCCTTTATTGCTAGAAAATGCTAATCTTTTAGCTTTGAGAGATCAACTAAGTCAAAGGATTTCGTTAATCATATCAGTAACAGAAGCAATAAACTAATTAAGAACTAATTAATAATAGACAGACACCAAACATAGTAAATCAATACAGTGCAAATGGTAATAAAAGGTTATGCCTATCTCATGAAGTTGATAGTTTAATGAAAATAAGCTTTGTTTCCACCAATAATATCAAGCATGCCCTTGATCGATCACCCTACCAATAAAACCCTAATTATTATCAACTTCTAGACTTAGTTTTTTTTTTTTTTCCTTCAAGAAAAGGGAATGGAGGTTTTTCTGTTTATCTTTTAATACAAGTCGATTTGGTAGCAGATTCCTTTTAGAAATCAAACCAAACCAAGTCGTGTTAGTTAATGATGATCATCTTGTGTTTTTTTATTTCTTGGTGTTTGTACCTCATAACTACACCACTACCTGCATGTTTTAAATCATGACCCTCTATCACATGATATGAAATGCCATCCTTATTTAATTACATGCAAATAAATATCAATTTTTATATGAATTAGAAATAGTTGACTTGCTAGAGATTAGGGAATAAATTACTTTATAAAATTAATATTGTGAGGGATAGTCGGGATTGATATGAAAAAAGTTCTAGATTACTGAATCAACTCAAAAGTCATTGAATATTAAATAATTTTTTATTTTTTTGGTGTTGGGTCTATTAAGTTTGATTAGTTTAACCAAATTACTAAAATTTTATTCAAGTTAATTAGGTTTTACCAAGTTAGTAATTTATTAAATTAGAAATTCGATTCAAATTAGACTCTAAATCCTATATTGTGAGTGTCAACTCCGCTGGGTTTAACCACTATTTTATATTTTTATAAAAATAATAGAACTAATTATCTGTCCAGTTGAATGCCTTTAATACAATTGTATGGATAATTGTGATTGATATATTATATATGAAACAATGAACTAATGTCTCATGTAAAGAGACTGCACGTGACCATTAGTCGCAACAACCACATTGAATTATTATATTAATAATAAAAAAAAAACCCCACAATTATATACATGTACCAAAATATCATCCACGTTTCTCAATTGCATTTTTTCATCAACTTTTGTCAAAATTGTCTGTTGTAATGTGCATATTCTAGGAAATAAATGATATCGCTGTGAAGAAAATTTGATGGAAATGTTAAATTAACATTAACGAAAGTGTCGGGTTGAACTATAAGGATGAAATTAAAAAAATTTATGAGTAAAGGTTCAAAACATATATTTTTTGTCAATAAACCTTAAAATAAAGAGTATAATTAAAAACCTTTCAAAGTTTTAAGGTTAAAATATAAACTTTCTCCACAATGGCGAATGTCCCACATCATCTTACAATGTAGTTCTTGTTCGGTTTTTCAAAACACATAAATGGAATAGAAATAATAATTTTTTTTAAGAATCTAAAGAAATCCTGTTAGACAATCTAGAGTTAATTAAGGTTTGAGTGAATATTGCATTAAAATCATATATTTTTTGTGAGGTTTAATCAACTTTTCAATTGTTTGATCTCTAACAATAATTTACACGAACTATTAGATCATAAATCTCTTAAGACCTTTTTAGAAAAGAGGAAATGTTATGTTTTGACTGCTTTTTTTTTTTTTTTTTTTTTTTTTTTTTTTGTGTTTGTGGGAGTTTTTTCTATCGTATTTTTTGTAACAAAAATTCTCTCTATTTTTCTATAAAAAATATGAGGCATAATATTTTATTTGTAGGAAAACCTAATAATCATGTTAGTGGCAAAATATCACTTTACCCATTTAATAATATCACACATATTATTTCAATATAGTTTTAGAAACTTATGCAATCAAGTTCTTGTTTAACTTTTCTGGGTCTAAAAAATCACAATCCCATGTACAAATACATTTCTAGTCTTTAATTTTTAAAGCTTATTTACAATCAAGTCTCACTTGATTAATTATTCTAGTTTAATATCTACCATTGGTTTTTTATGTGTGTAATCCATTAAGTTCTATAATATATTGGTTCAAATATAAATCACAATCCTAAATAAAATGAGATTAAATAAATTAAATAATTTTAATTTATTATCAATACAACAATTCATTGAGTTATACTTGAAGATTAAGTGCACTATTTAGCTATGTGTCATGATTCCTAAGTGTATTATTTAGCAATGTATCATAATCCCTCAAATATTAGAAAAGTCATAACTGATTTGATTTAAGGACTTGATTTTACTATAAACTCATTAATCAAACATCAATGAATATTAAAGATAAAGGAAAGCCTTATTAATAATAAATTTATCTATACATGAATAAAGTTAATATCATGTTTAATCAATCAATTAACTACAAGTTATATACACTAACAATTATATCCTTAAGGTTGAGAGTTATTTGAAATGCCTAGAATCAAATCAATAAAATGTAAAGATTTTGGATATAACTTAAAAACAAGTATATAAATTAAAGGGCCAAAATGAGATTTCTTCTAAATAAGCGTTGCAAAATCATACTATAAAACTAAAATAGATGGCTTTTACCATACATCAATCAATAAATTATACACATTCATAAATACCATTCACCATACTGTTATTTTTTACACTTTTTTGCACTATGATCCTTGTACTTTATAACATTTATGATTTGATCTTGAACTTTTATTTCTATAATGTTTATATTCTTGAAAGTTAAAAGAGGAGAGAGAGTCATTGAGAATAGATAGAAGAGAGAAAGCTTCCAATTAGTCACATCCCAATAATAAAAAAAAGTTGATCTTTATATCACTAGGTTCACCTTGAAGAGAAGAGTTTTAATTGAGGTTGTTTTTAGCCTTTGATCATGTTAGAAAAAGTAAATTGAAATTTAGATTTTTTTTTTAATTTGATTTGATCTGGAGTGTTTTGACTAATTGATGTGTGTTTAGTGGTTGAAAATGAGGTTATAAAGGTTCCTAGAATATTTTTTCTTTAGTGTGTTTTAGGTTGAAATTTGAGTTTTAAAAGTCAACAAAATCGTTCTCTTAGTTTTTAATCACCAGAGATGGTTGAAAATTATTGTAGAGGATTATACACTATCTCGCTAGGTGAATGATTTGTTGTCCACTATCTATTTTAAAGCTAGGTGTGCAAGCCTAAACTTTCAAACCTAGGCACGAATGAATTTTTAATTCTTATAAATATTTTATTTGAATTACTAGAAAATTAAATAAATTTAGAATTTGAAAATGAATCTATGACATTAATTACTCGAGTATAATAGTTAGTAAAATTGTTAAGAGAGAACCAAAGTCATATTTCCACAAGTTAGAAAGAATCCTATTCAATTGCATATATTTGTGTCAATTGAAAAGTAAACATGCTAACACACACTTTCATGAAGTTTATGAAAATTTATTTTAATTCATTTTCATCCAAAAATATCTAATAAATATTTTAAAAATCTTTTAAAATCATCTACTAACTTCAAGATAACCCAAAATCACTATAGAAAACTAAAATCAACTAAACCTTAAAAATCAAAACAAGATTAGATCTTTTTTTTCATACATTTTTTTTTTGGATTTGAGGAAACCCCACCTCCCGAAAAGCGCACTTTGTGGGCCTAGGTGAGTGAGTAAGACCCTAGTTGTCCCAGGCTCTTACAAAAGATGCACGCCCTGACTTGAACTCGAGACCTACTGTGCAGCTCTCAAGCCCTTTGCCACCACGTTATGCCTCTTGGGGACTTTTTTTTTTTTTTTTTTTTTCATACATGTTTACAAGGAAAACTCACCATCAAACTTATCTTCTTGAATAAAACCTGTTGGTGTCAAGTTTGATAATTTTTGTTGCTGGTATTGCGACAACCAATAATTTTCTTTCTTTATTCATCATTCTCCAACTACTTTGTATCGTCTCTTTTTAACTTAAGAATTGAAAAATAAAAATAAATAAAATTTTGGACCAAAATAAAATTATCGTGAATTTAGGGTGAGTTATGCTTTTTCTTCATGCTTTAATTCGAAGCTTAATTTAATATAATTAGATCATAAAAAGGATATAATTAAAAGAAAAAAGATGAAAATTAAAAAAAAATGGAGTAGGAGGTTCATATGAGCACTGGCTGAACTTCAACTTTTTTGGTTTTTTGTTAACATCTTTGTGAATTATTTGAAATGGGTATTTTTTATATTATTTTAATGTACGAAGATGAATAAATCATTTTAATATTACTCCTAAAATTTGAATTTGAAAAATGAAAAAAAAAAAAGAACATCATCCTTTCCTTCCTTTGACAAAGAAAAAAACTCTCCATATCATCACAAATAGTTGAACTAAAAACTTAAGATATATTCTAAAAATATGATTATTATATAAAAAAAGATGGTATTTAAGATACCTTCTTCAATGGGAATAATAAAATATGAATATAGTGTTTCATTAATTGAGTAAATTACACACTGAAATTGTGATGTTGATTTCCTGTTACAAATTAATTAATCAATTCATGAAGTACAAAAGGGAAATCAGTACTAATAAAAACAAAAATCTAATTATTTTGTAATATGGAGATATGACTTTGACCATGGCATCAATGATAATAAAAAAACCCAAATCTCAAATTACAAGGTGGACTTAATTTTATATATATATATATATATATATATATATATATATATATATATATATATATATATAATGACACTTCTAACGATACAATTAGTGACCAATCAAAAGTGTCAACTAAGACAACAAATATAAATAAAGGATCCCTTCCAGCGATTCTCCATACCATTCCTTCCCTGTCAACAACACATTTCCTTCATTCTTCAAGACAGAAAGACTCTATCAATGGCTGTAAAAATCTATATTATGTAAGCATTACTATGATCTCTTCTTAGATCATCTTCTTTCTGGGTTATTGTTTTTATTGTGTTTCTTTTTGTGTTTTATGATCATGATTCTTGCAGTGCATCAACGTCTGACTGATCATTTCTTGATTGCTGTCGTGATGTTCTTGTCTCTTTTCATTGTTTTCTAATGAATCTCTGATTGGTAATTCTATAACCAGTTGTTTTTTTCTTGATGTTATATGGCTCCTGGAAGCCAGTTTTCTTGAGTGTTTTAAGAGATCCAGAATTTTATCTTTGGTATCTGGGTTGAATGAAATTTGATGAAAGTTTGATCAGGGTATTAAATTTATTTCGAGAATCAAATTCATCCATGGATGATGGCGTTTCTTGTAGGATAAGTTCATGGATTTGTTTTACATTTAGGACTAAATTACGGACGAGTCTCGTACGCCATTATCACCTGTGTCTTGAAAATATATTGTTGATCTTGGCTACAATGCTAAGAAGGTGTGATAGGCTATAAGACTTGATGGTATGTGTTTCAAGTAGAGAGGCTCTGGTGTTCTTTCCTTTTCATCAATCTCAATCAATGAAACAAGAAATGTAAGCAATAAGACTGGTAAAACTGTGAACACATCAGTCATCATTAGGTATTAGCCAAGAAAAAACAGTTCCTAACCTGGACCTACCTTTTGAAATTATAATTCAGATCAGAGAGGAATGCTTGCCTTTTTTCTTATAAAGAATGTGGTTACTGGATTCACTTATTGAATCTAGTTCTTGACATTTAATTATATATGCATAATTAACTAATACAAATGGGTTTCGTTTTCATGGCCTGGAAGACACTATATGAGCTCTTCAATGATCTTCTGCTTGAAATTCTATTTTGAAAAGATATGCTTGTACGATATGAGATTAAAATTAATAATAGGTTTAATGGCTTTGTTGATCTTATAAATTTATGCACTTAAAATTGTCCCCCTGGTGATGGTTCAGTCCTATCATCCACCGAAATTGATGTTTATTGGTTGGTTACACCACTCCTTTGACCTACGAGCTTTTTGGAATTTTTTTTTCTTTCTTGATGGAGGCCTCCGTATAGTGCATGCTATAGTTTCCCTACAAAGCTTCCTGTCTCCATCATGCATTGAGATAACTTATCTATGAATTAATTGCCTTTACGCAAATCTCCTTTTCCCTTTTACCATCTTGTAGGGAAGATCATATATATCAATGATGACTGAGAGAACTTTCTTTTATTTTGAGAAAAAAGAAAAGGGAAATGTACAGTTTGGTTCTGTTTGCTTTTCGTGTTCATTAGAATAGCCACACTGATCATGCAAAGTGTAATTTTTTTTATTTCTTCGGCAGTTACTACTCAATGTATGGACATGTTGCAAGGTTAGCTGAAGAAATTAAGAAAGGAGCTGATTCTGTAGAAGGAGTAGAAGTCAAGCTATGGCAGGTATTTTGTTTAATTTTGTTCAAAATATTGACCATTTGAACTCTCGAGTCTTAGGCTGAGATAAATAAATGTCATTGAGAAGCATATTTGACTTGTCTTGTACACCTTGACACTATAGTTAACGTCAGACAAGTTAGCATCATTGCATTCGAGGGAAGACTTCTAGCAATTTCACAAAAAATTGAAGAATAGAACATAACAACGCATTCTGAATAAGAGTATTGTTTTCTGTTGTAGTGCTCTGACAGCAGTAATGTCATAAACCTTTTAGACAGACAGGCTACCTTATATGTTACCTCCTTGCTAAGGTCATATGCTTCATTGGACATAGCTGACTGTACGGCCATGGATCGGTCGAAAATGGGAGCAACAAACACTTAATTTTTTGAATAGTGCTCTACGAAAGGGATATACAGAATTTTAATGTATCTAGTTTTCTACCCCAAAAGTTATAATTTGAGTTCCTGATAATCTTGGCACTTTGACAGGTACCTGAAACACTGCCAGAAGAAGTTCTTGGAAAGATGGGTGCACCACCAAAGAGTGATGTCCCAATTATTACACCCAGTGATCTTGCTGAGGCTGATGGGTTTCTTCTTGGTTTCCCCACTAGATTTGGAATGATGGCCGCACAATTTAAAGCTTTTATGGATTCAACTGGTGGCCTATGGGGCACACAACAGCTTGCAGGCAAGCCTGCTGGAATTTTTTACAGCACTGCATCGCAGGGAGGCGGACAGGAGACAACCGCGTAAGTTCCATTTGAAAACGTTGGACTTCGGTTCTGTTTTTCTTCCAAGTTCATAATTCTTGTTGTTTACTTTATGAATTCTGAAATACATGTATTTGTTTTTCTTTTCACTACGCAGTTTGACTGCTATCACCCAGCTCGTTCACCATGGAATGATCTTTGTGCCAATTGGATACACATTTGGAGCCGGCATGTTTGAAATTGAGGAGGTGAAGGGTGGCAGTCCATATGGTGCAGGTACCTATGCTGGGGATGGCACCAGACAGCCTACTGAGCTGGAGCTAGGACAAGCTCTCCACCAGGGGAAGTACTTTGCTGGCATTGCAAAGAAATTCAAGGGAACTGCTTAATTTAACTCCAGCAATTGTATTCCCTTCCTAGAAATTTCAGTCTTATGTTCACCTGACGAATAATGTGCTTCTTCTGGTTATATTTGGCGCAAACTTATGTTTTATTCCTTTATAACTAAGGCTTCTTGTAGCGATGAAATTTTTTTCATGCATTTAGTATGAGAATTCATTTTGAAGCTTCACTTATCTCTAATTGCAGAAGTATTTTCATTGATCATAAGCAACAAGTAGGAGCTTACCCTACTACAAAAGGAAAAATTCTAATCAGATTACATAAAGTCACACCAATCCCCATTCTCTACATATGGTAGAAAGATTAGGATTCAAAACAGCTTCTTGAAGATGCTTGGAATTGTACAGTCTACAATGGACTAACATCCAAATCCATTTCACGGATGCATGAAGAGATATCAGCAGTTCCATGGACCTTCACATTTCTCTGCTTCCATACACCATATATGGTAGCATTCCAAGCTATATTTGTAATCACAGACGTAAAGGTTCTCTTCTACAACAATTCTTTCGCCCACTGAAACTCTAATATGCAGCCACCAGGAGGCCTAGAAAACCCACATTTAAGCAATATATTACCCCAAACTGATTTAGAGTATAAGCTTTGAGAAAATAGGTGATCACGAACCTCATTAGCAGCACCACAAAGAAGGCAATCAGCAATAATATTTCTCCTCATAAGAAACTGTCACGCTCTTGTAGATAACTTGTTAAGAATAACAAGCCAAGATTAAAGCTTATACCAATTAACTTTTATACCTGATCAATTCCCAAGATCGTAAAAAAACAATTAGAACACAGCCTGCCAAATCACACTATCATTAACAGAAGGATAAGGCTGCACAGCACTGCATATAGACATCTGGATTTCTATCATGTCATCAGATCCAGAATTGGGCCAACCAGTTACCATCTTTAATCACAGCTTCCAATAATCTTGCTGCAGAAGGAATACCAGAAGCATGAATAAGTCTGGAGGGTGAAGAATATATTAGTCCAATCAAATCAAGTAGATTTCAAGTGCTTCTAGAGGAGAGTGATGAATATATTAGGTGTGGTTGTAATTTCAATTCTCAAGTATAATACATTCACCATTGATGCTTGAGTTTAATGCACCTATAAATATAAAAGTAAAGAGTCGTCAAATTTATATTTCTAATTAAAAAATAGACCTCATAGGATATTGGTCAGAACATTTTTCTTTGACAGTTTATTATCTATTATTACTGTGTGGTCTTTTCATTTGCTTTTGCCTTTCTGCAATTCTTTTGTTGTTTTGGGCCTTTATTCCTTATTTTTACACCACAGGTTTTTTCCCTTCTGCCCCTTGCCATTGCAGTTGCTACTCCATGTATGGACATGTTGCAAGACTAGCTCAAGGAATTAAAAAAGGAGCTGATTCTGTGGAAGGAATGGCGCCTGTGTTGAATTTTGTTCAAAATATCGACCATTTGAACTCTTTAGTCCTAGGCTTTGATAAATTAAAGTCATCCAGAAGCATAGTTGCTCCTCTAGTAAACGTCAACAAGTTTAATTAGCATCATTTTCAACGAAGGCTAGAACAAACAAATACATAGTAATAGTGTATTTTTTTTCACCGGGCACAATTTAAAATGTACATCAAGGTGTGAGGGTGATGAGTCAGTAATTTTTACCTAAATTTTATAAATTGAAAAGGTATTAAAATGACATGTATCTAGTAAATGCACTTGTCAAACCCAAAGTACTCGGGTTCAATAATTAGCCAAACCCAAGACAATATGATTCAGACGAATGTGCTAAACTCAAAATACTTAGTGCTAAACTCAAAATACTTAGGTTCGACAATCAGTCAAATCCAAGGCAATATAGGTCTGGAAAATATATCAAACTCAAAATACTTAGGTTTGTGATACAGACCGGGTGATAAGCTCATATTTGAGGTGTTTAGAACACCCAAAACAACAAAGGGCTTGACTTTGTTGGGCCATAACTTTCACAACCAAACACTTTAAGTTTCTTACGTGACAATTGGAGTTTTCTTTTTGTTTCCTCATTTAGCTTTTATTTTCCCAATTAATTGGAGGTTGTTTGTTTTAGGAGTCCAAGAATTTAGTTTTTTTTACGTTTCTTCATTTAGCTTTTATATTCCAATTAATGCAGGACTATTTCCTGATTTAATGGAGTTGTTTTAGAAATTTAAGAGTTTAGTTTCTCTATTTATTTGATTGTAATCACTTTGCGATGGGATAGATAGAATAAAACAAAAACTTATTTGAGTTGTTAACTCAAAATATCTCTCTTTCTTCTATTTTTTGCAGAATTATAGATCGAAGAAAACCTTGTGTGTTGGAACATGTGTGAATTTTGTTTTGGTCTACATTAGGATGGTATCAGAGTTCGGTCAGTTATCGTCGTTATGGCACCAAAAAGACATACGAACCTACCGAACCTTCGTGAACAACCGTTGGATGAAGTCTACGAGCGCGATGAGATTGCACGATTACAACAAGAAGTCGAGATGTTAACTTACTAGTTAGCAGCGTCAATGGCTCAACATCGGGATCCGAATCCATAAGATATGGAAGAGGAGTCTGAAAGTGATGAAAATCCATTTGCCCCTCAACCAGTGCAAAAGAGACCGGTGAATGATGAATCAAGGTGTTGGGAGACAGGCCTCAAGGTCGACATACCAAATTTCATGGTGGTTTGCAAGCGGATGAGTACCTTGACTGGATCAATATGGTAGATAAAGTTTTAGAATTTAAGCAAGTTCCAGAAAATAGACAAGTAGCCCTGATTGCAACAAGGCTCAAAGGTTGAGTAGGGGCTTGGTGGCAACAAGTGAAGAAAACAAGGACTCCACAGGGAAAAGGAAAGATCACATGTTGGGACAAAATGAAAAAACACATGCGTTTTGCGTTTTTACCATACAACTACACACGGACGCTTTACCAACGGTTACAAAATTTAAGACAGGGAAACCAATCAATTGATGACTACACTACGAAGTTCTACCAGTTAGTGTCACGAGATGTGATTGCTGAGGATGAGGATTCGCGGGTTGCGCCATATATTGGGGGACTGCGGATTCAATTCCAAGATGTCCTTAATATGTTTGATGTGTTGATTGTCTCTGATGCCTACTAGAGAGCAGGATAGTTAAAGAAACATCAGGATGAAAAAACACATGTTTAATATGTTGGAAAAATAGAATGGGAGTCGCTATTTAGTATTTTGATCACTAGGAACCCTAACTAGTTTTTAGAGATCGGGTATTGGGATTAGTTGCTAAAAAAAGGTATTAGCACCCAAAAACACCCTACCTAATGGGTTTTTGAAAAGTCATCTATGGTTTAAGAAAAGTGTTCTCATCGATAAGGAAATCTTATTAGTGAAACCTAATCATTTTAACATCAACAAAAGAACTACCTTTTAATATTGGGAATATATTTTACGTATAAATTCATAATTCCTAGTATTAAAACAAAATAAAATATGTTTTAGATTTTTTTGAAATATTAGTCAAGTTCTCGTGACTTTAATAAATTGATTATTAAAGTCAAAATGCATGCTAAAACATATTTTGTGAAGTTTTTTTTTTTTTTTGTAGTATGAAAATACAGTATGATTTAATTTGATTTTTTTTTTTTTTTTGCTTTTGAGGAACTTGACCGTATGTATGAAATAATTTTTTTTTTTTTAACAGGCCGGACCCAGCCCAAAAAGAAATGGGACTGAGATCAGCCCAAAATAACATACAGTCTATCTTATATTGGGCTGGACTCAGCACAGTGCACGTTGCAAGGAAATGAATCGGGAAATGGAGACGAGGGGGAGAGAGTTACCTGGAATGGAGGCGCTCAGGGAGCTGGGCTGACGGTGGCTTGTTGTGGCGGAGGCGCTGTTGTTGCGGTGGACGGCTGTGGTAGCAGACGGTGATTCTTCTTCTTCTCTCCTCTGTTATTTCGTTCGTTCTGTCAACAATATTCTTCCCTCCTCTGTTATTTCGTTCGTTCTGTCAACAATATTTTTCCCTCTCTGCAGTGGGTCTCGGACGGTGCAGCTGGTGACGGCCAAGAGGAAGAATGGCGTGGCGGCCGGTGGTTCCAGACGATGGTTCTCCTTCTTTCTTTGTTTATGCGTGGCTTCCTCTGTCTGTCTCTGTTTTTGCTTCTTCTTCTGTTTCTCACGGTGCAGGGGCTGTTATCGATGATGGGGAGGACTGTGGCAGCTAGCGGTGATGATGATGGCGGTGGTGGTGCTGCTGCTGCTTCAAATGGCGGAGAGAGAGATGCACAGGTTGCTGCAGTTTCTTCTTTTTATGCAGATGCACAAGTTTCTCCTTTTTTCTTCATGAGTGTTGCAGCGAAACTAGCAGGGGAGGAAGATGGCAAGAGTATGAGGAAGAATGACGGTGGCGTTGGCAGTGCTGGGGGCGGTGGCGGCATTGATGTTGCTGCTGCGGTGGACGCTGTTTCAAATCTGAGGAAGGAGAAACGGTGGCTGGTGAGGAAGGTAGGCGGTGGCGCCCCCCTTTTCTCTTCTTCCTCTGTAATCTTCTCCCTTGTCCCTCTGTTTCTTTGTTGGTTTCGATTTTTTTTTTCTGTTCTTTCACTCTTCTTCCACCCTCAAAATCCCCTGGTTCGTTCCTCTCTTTCTCACCAAAATTTCCTCCCTTATCTCTATTCCCCCTCTGTATTTATTGGCGCAGGAAAAAAGGGGCACCTTACCCCTGCCATAGCGCAGGTTAAGGTGGCTACCCTGCCAATGTCTCTGCACAGGGTAGGGTGGCTGGTCATGGCTTGCATTAATGGTGGCAGGATATGGGTTGTGGCTTGTGTTTTTGGGCAAGTGAGGAGAGCAAGACAGATAGGGAGAATAGCGAGAAAAGATTTAAAATCTTCTTCTTCCCTGCATTCTGCATGGGCAGGGAAGAAGGAGAACAGTGTTTTTTTTTTTTTTTTGTTTTGAAGAAAAGGAAATGTAATTGGGAAGAACCCAAAAATAGGTAATGACAAACCTATTATTTATTTATCCTAGATTTTGGAAGATCATCAAAGGGTTCATTTTCTTTCGTAGTTTTCTACTGCAACAACGTCAAAACCTTCCGGGCAGAAAGGCTACATTAAGTTTTGCTAAGGTGATATACCTCATTTGACCTAGCTTAACTATGAGGCTATGGATTGATCGAAAATGAAATCTCATGCAGGCAAGTGCTAGGTAACTTGTAAGAGTACGAAGAAAAGCTGCTTCATTCCAAACTGCACCCTTTCTGAATTTCTGCCCCTCAAGACCTTGGTTGTTGGTAGAATTTAACCTCAGAACTGTAAAATGATGTTTTCCAACATAATTTTGACACTGCCTTTCCTGTGAAGAACAGAATCGACTGTTCTAGAACTTTAGATAGGGTAACTAATTTATTTCTTTGGATGGGAACATTTCTTAGAAGTCAATTTTCTGTTAAAATAGAGATACGAGTTAATTTTGTTGGTTTTGTGGCTGGCTGGCTAAAATAAAATCTCATTTGTAGCTGACTCCATCCATAAATGTGCTCGTCAAAACAATCCAACATAATGAAAAATTCAAAATTTAAAGTACAATACATCATTAATCATTGTCATTGGTGCAATTGAAAACGGTAGAATAAAACATGAAAAGGGGGAAGAAGCATGAAATGCCCCAGAATAGAAGAAGAAGAAGAAGAAAAGAATGAAATGACAAAATAGGTAGATACATTCTGATGTTGTATTTGCTCATGTTCTTGCTTTGAAGAGGATCCTGCTATGAATATTAGGCATACTACTCATGATCGACCAGGTACTAATCAATTCATGATGAGCTAATGAAATGGTTAACAGGTTTGAATTTAGAAGCCCTGTATTTCAGAACCTTAATGCATCAGATAGGATAACAAACTTTCATTTTTATGTTTTCAGTTTTTAAAGAAGGACAATCCTCGAATCTCAATACTCTACAGGGAGTGTTGGAATGTCCCAAGTCTGAAAAATAAGAGAGACAAAAAGTAGAATATAAAAATAAAGAGTTATCAAATTTAAATAACAATTGATCCTCTAATTGTTATAATTTTAAAAATAGATCTCCTGGTGGGGAGATTGTTGATTTTACTAACTTTTTTAAAAAATTTATAGCATACTTATTAAACTTGGCTTAACACGTTCATAAATCTAAAAATTTAAACTATTAGGTGAGGTGTAAATATATAATTTATATTAAATTTTTTTAATATAATTATTCAAGTGAAAACCATTTAGATTAGAAATTTGTACAAACCTATATTATTTTGTGCTTAATTTTTTATTAATTAAAATGAAAATGACGAGATTCAAACTTGTGACTATTTAGTTATCAATACTCTGATACCATGTTAAATAACTATTTCAACTTAAAAGTTTAAGCTTAATTTTAAGTGAAATTTCAATATATAATTTATATTATTTTTTAAAACTAGCAATCTGCTGACTTAGAGTTTGATTCGAGCCGAGTTTTTTTATTAACCACTTCGGACATTGAGCTTGCTGACCGAACAAGTCAACCCAAGACTTGGTTAACCTGACCAAATTCAAGCTAGCCCCAACCAAGTGAATTTAAATTTTTAAAAAATCTTTTTTTTCATCAACACAATGTACCTTCTAAGGTTGATATTGATTAATCTACCAATCGAGTGACCACTTTAACTGAGTCAAGTTTGACCAAGTGTGACAATCATAATCTAGAGCTTTAAGATAGAGAAAATTTTATGATGTTTAAGGAGTAAGTATTAACATTCTATTAATTAATTTTTGAGTCTACGTTGAAGAAAGAGACAAACACATACAAGAAAGAAAATAAAATTCATGTCTTATAAAATAATAAGAAGAATATCTTAACTTAAGATTTTTTTTCTCATATATATATATATATATATATATATATATATATATATATATATATATAAGATGAATCTAATTCCAACAGAAGCAATGTGCACTTCTCTCTTTCTCCCTCCCTCTTTTCCATTTTGTTTTTGCTTTGTTTTTTTCTGGACTGTTTGGAATGTCTCTAAGCGAGTGTCCAATTTGATCTCGGACGAGAATGTCCTCACATTCATGAAGAAAATTTTTGCAAAAGTTCTAGATTTTCCTCGTCAGTTTATTATCTATTTACTGTATGATCTTTCCAATGATTTTCCTCGTCACTTGTTTTTGGTCTTGTGCTGTTCGTCGAAGTCTTAGCCATGGCCCAAATTTTCAGGTAGCCCAAGATCAACGACCTAACTATAAGTGAATTGGCTGGGCCTCATCGCTTTCATAGCGAACTCTTCCAACACCAGAAATGCATTACAGTGAAAAACAAAGGGCTAAAAATCATCATGGTCCCTGTGCTTTGAACATTCGGTTAAACAAAATCATGTAAAATACATTGGATCAAATTAATACCTCCATTTCCTATTAAAGGCGATTTGAGATCGTCTTCCCAGTTAATCTTTGCACATGGAAGTCATCTTTCCATGTTATTGGATGAAGGGGATGAAATGAAATCACTTGAATTGAAAAAAAAAATATTCACTTGATCCAATTTAAAGTGAGAATTGTTGTTCTCCATGATTTCATTCTCTGAGTTTTGGATTGGCATGAGCTTATATATATATATATATATATATATATATATATATATATATATATATATATATATATATTGAAATGCTAACAAAAGTTCCAATAAGGTCAAAGATATATTTTTTTTATTTTAATTTTTTATAGTAGTCGAGATTTTATTAAAAAACAAAAAAAACAAATTACCAATAAGTTAATAACAATCTAGTTGGTAGAGATACAAGGTCAAAGAGATTGACAACTCGATCGAGGACCACACAGAAGTTATTATTAATGAGAAAGCTTACCATCTTGGCCAGTAAAGAACTTTTATATATATATATAGATATGTATCATCTTTTCAAAGTCTCAAGCCATATGTTTTGATTATTTAACGGCTTGCAAGATTAGACTTAAAGTGGGAAGAAAAGAAATAACCCTTTTAAGCACGAAAGAAAACTTCTAGCATAAGACATGAATTGTTTAAGTTTTCCATTGATTAGCCAAAACAAGAAAAAAGAAAAGTAAGCTATTAAAGTAAAAGAATGTAACTACAGCAGCAGCTGGGAGTCACATACTTTATTAACATCGCAATGATACCCTAGATGCTTTTCCTTTTTAGTATTCTCTTTATGTTTCTTCTTTTTATTAACCTCACATTAGGGGCCAAAAAAAATAAAATTCAATTCCATTGATGCTATATACCGATCCTAAGGCTTGAAGGTATGCTATGCATGATATACCCCATCAACAAACCGATTGATCAATTCCAAAGTCATGAAAAAAATCAGAAAAAGCAAGTACCAATCAAGAAGATATATATTAGCCATTAAAGCACCTTTGTTTCTTATGATTAGTCGCTTGTCATCACATGAATTCTTGAATTTTAAGCATATATGAATGTTGCACAGTTGATGATTAGGCTCTTCATGATCAATTTGTATTCCCTACTTATATTTCACAAGCTTTTGCTTTACGGGCTTGATATTTTTATGATTCTATGAAGTTCTAGCATTAAAGATATGTATATATACAGCAATTACTAGTGTTTGAAATGTTGATGGCTTGTTTAGCTAGGGATTCTCATGCCATAAATGCAAAAAAAGGATGAGTGATAGGTAAATTACAAACTTTATAGGAATATTGATTGCTTTTTTTCATGAGCTACGAAGTGAGTGGTCATGACTTAATTTATTGTATTTGCTTTATTTGGAAGTGCACAAAACTTTCACATACAGTAAAGATTATTTGCAAAGCCTTCGTGTGAACATCAAGTACGAGCAAAAAGCTTCTTTGGAATGCATGAACATGAATTTTGCAAAGACTGTTATAACCTATTTTTGAATCCCCACACAAAAAATAAAATAAAATAAAAATAAAAATAAATAATAAAATAAATAAATATATAGCCGGAAGAAATTAGAAAAAATAATAGGAGGTAGGAGCGCTTAGAAAATGGTCAAAAAAATTGGTTAAGGAGGTTAAAAATATAAAGATTGAAATTCTGACAATATATTCTTGAATAATGAGAGCCCTGTTGGAAAAAAAAAAAGTCAATTTGAGGAGAAAAGCCCAAAATTGGATGTTTATGGACTCATTTGGTTTTATTGAAGGTTTAATTAAATTTATAAAGGGTTTGATTGCAAGAAAAATTAATTTTTTTAGTCAATTTTGGCTTTAATTGGAAGAAATTAAAGTTCTGGGTCAAATGATAATTTTTTAAAGTTGATTTAGTCAAATTAAGAGCTTAATTGTATAAATATTGAAGTTTAATGACCAATTAGGGACTTAATTGAAGAAATCCGAAACCAAGGACTAAATTGAAAAAAGCACGTAAATAGAGGGTCTGTAATTGATCGATTCAGAGACCAAATTGAAGAAATTTGAAGTTTATTACTCAATTAAGGATCAAAATGCACAAATTCAAAACCAAGAACTAAAGTGAAAAAGGCGGCCAACTATAGGCGGCGATTGAAATTGACAGGGAGGCAATTGAATTAATGCTTAAAATCAAAATTACAGTTCGAGGACTTAAAAGAGCAAAGGATAAATTAAGGACTGATTTGGAAATGAATATGCTGGCGCCATATTTAGATGAAACGACGCGTTTTGGTTAAAATGACACCGTTTCATGTTATATAATAAATATATAAAAAAGAACATAACAATGTCGTTTTAAGCGACATTGTTCCTCCTTCTCCTTCCCCTGGACGTGCAGCAGGGGAAGGTGGGGATTTTTTTTTATTTTCCTTTTATTTTCTTCATTAACCCCTGCACACCGCATGCCCTACCAAAGCCCGAAGCCCCACGCACTCTCATGATGAGAAACCAAGTGAGCCGCACCCTACTAGCCATGCCCACTGGCCAACCAACTCGGCACCATTGCAGGGCAGCAAAGCTCTTCTCCCTATATGCAACAATAAGGCGGCAATAGGGACGCCCCCGCTCCCTTTACCTTATAAATACCACCTAACGCAAGCATGCACGAGAGGACAAAAAGAGAGAGAACGAGGAGAGGAGAAAAAAGAGAACAAAAAGGAAAGGGATCGAAAGAAAACGGGGAAGCAGGAAACAGGGGAGAGGGACTGTGAGGGAAAACAGACCGAGAGGGATTGTGAGAGATAAAAAAAAAAAAAAGGGACCGTGAAGGCTAAGGAAAAAACGATACTGAAACAGGAAGAGGAAAAGTAGTTGAAAAACACACCTAAACAAGAACAAAAAGGAAAGGAAACGTAGCAGAAGAAGAGGAAAGAAAACGAAGGAGAAGGGAAAAGTAGGAACTGCTCTCTTCGCCATTTGAAATACTAACACCGTTGCTTGGAGCCGCTATTTGTGAGCAACAACACTGCAACCGGCCTCCACCATAGCACCGCCAACGAAGCAGTCCAACCAGTAAGGCACCGCCTCCTCTGCGCCAGGTAAACTCTTCTTCCCCCCTCATTTCTTTCATTGCTTGCATTTCCTCCTGCATGCAGAATGCAGGAGGATGGGTGGGGGAAAATAATTCCCCCCTGGTTGGTTTTTTGATGCTGGGCCAAGCTGGTTCTAGCCCAGCACTGATGGGTTTCCTTCGCTGGGTCAGGCTGGTTCTGACCCAACCCTGATGTTTTATGGGCCATATTGATTTTAGCCCAGCCTTACTGTCTAGGTCAGGTCTGGCCCAGACTAAAAAGAAAGAGAACTGTTGGGCCAAGATCTGCCCAACCCTTTTGGGGCTGATTCTGGCCCAGTTAGTTAGGTTGGCCCAGCTAAGCCCACCTAATACTATATATTATATATTATATTATTTTTATATATAGATATATAAAAAAAATTCTAAAAAATCCTTAAAAATTTGTTGATTTTTTCTACATATTTTTATCAAAATTGCTTAATACTGATTTGTATTTTTATACCATAAAGATACAAATCCAGTATTAAAACACCTGATTTTCATCAAGACATCAAAAAAAAAAATTGTTTTCTTTTCGAAATTATGAAAAATCCTTAAAAAAATTGTTGATTTTCCTGCATATTTTTATCAAAATTGCTTAATACTGGTTTGTATTTTTAAATAAAAAAGATACAAATCCAGTATTAAAATACCCGGTTTTCGTTAAGATATAAAAAAAAAAATTTTGTTTTAATGCATATGGCCTAGTCTCTCCAAAATAAAAGAAAAAAAATCATCACATCATATTTTCATAAAAAAAAAAAGGAAATTTCAAAAATATATATATTAGCATGCACTTTGGCTTTAACAACAAATTTGTTAGAACCATGAGAACTAGGCCAATATTTTAAAAATTCTAAAAAAATCTTTTTGTTTTCTTTTAGTATCTAGGATTATGAATTTATACGTAAAACGTATTTTTGATATTAAAAATATAGTTTTCATATAGACGTTAGAATAATTAGGTTTTTACCCGATAAGATAAGAACCTCCTTATTGAGGAGAACTTTTCTTGAATTATAGAGAGACCAACAACTAGAAATACAATAACACCTTAGCTTTTTATCAGACAATCAAATAATGCAGCTTACCTTAGGTAAGGCGTATTTGGGGTGCTAATACCTTCCTTTTACGCCATCAGTCCTCGTACCCGATCTCTGAGACTAGTTAGGAATCCTAGTGACCAAAATACCAAGTGGCAACTCTCATTTCATTTTCCACCTATAAACGACAAGAATTTTATGTCTCCCCTTATTTGCCATATAAATAGATACATATTTAGATTAAAGTGGAACATTTTCGCTGCAATGCCGCACACGTGCGACAATCACCATGATAAAAAAAAAATAAATAAAATAAAGGATAGCCTTACTAAAACTATTTGTTTTGTGTCAAAGAAATTGATGTGAAATGAAATGGCAGCTCCAACCTTACAAACAAATATCATGATATTTGAGAATAATAAAAAGCTTAACCTATTAGTTAGTCAACCTTTCTTACTTATATATACATGGCAATGTACACTAGTTAATCTAGAGATTACAACACAAGAATAATAAATCTTTTTAAAATATATACAAGCTTTTAATATGTTATACACTACAATACATCCCCTCAAGCTGAGGATGAAGGCATAACTCGAAGGTTGAACCTAAGAGCAGTAAAAGAAGTAGTGGAGAGAGGTTTTGTAAGAACATTTGCAAGCTGATTCTTAGAAGAAATAAAGTGAATTTGAATGGCCTTTGTAGCAAATTTATCATGTATAAAATAATAATCAACCTCAATATGCTTAGCACGAGTATAGAAGATAGGTTTGGTGGACAAATAAGAAAGCAATTGAATTATCACACTAAATTATAGGCGCGTAAAAAAGGAGTAATATGTAGATGTGATAATAAATATTGAAGTCATATGACCTCAGAAATGTTATTGGCTAAGGCTTTATATTCAACCTTGGTAGAAGAACGAACCACGATGCGTTGTTTTCCTGACTTCTAAGATATCGATGTATGTAAAAAAAAAACAAGATAGTCACTTGTAGATTTATGATCGTCAACGCTACTAGTCCAATCACCATTTGTAAAACCATACAAGGAAAAGAAAGAGCTATAGGTAATACGAAGACCAAAGGAAACCATATCCTTAAGATAATGCAGAATTCGTTTGTCGGCAACGAAATGTGCATCTACAGCAACAGGGAAAGGTTGCATAGCAGTAGCAACAAGGGAAGATTCCAAAGTATATGGAGAATAAGAAGACTGAGGATTCACGGCAACAACAGGGAACCTTCCAAAGCAAAGGGATAAGAAGTGTGCACCGTAGGCTGAGACGAAGAGTCCATTGAAGAAATGGATAGAGAGTTTTAAAGTATAATGGTTCTGATAACAAGTTGAGAATAATAAGAAACTTAACCTATTAGTCAGTCAATCTTTTCTACTTATATATGTAGGACAATGTACAGTAGTTAATGTTGAGATTATAACACAAGAATAATAAATATTTTCTAAATATATACAAGTCTTTAATAAGTAATATCGATATGGTTATTTTGATTTGTGTGAACAACAGTTAAAGTTGAGATTATAACGAAATGAATAATAAATCTTTTCTAAATACATACAATTATTACTTTAATAAGTAACATTGATATGTTTATTTTGATTTGTCTAAAGATCAGTTACATAAGAGATCTAGTTTTGATTGATGAACAAACTAGCTAACGAAAAAAAAAAGGTTGTCTAGTGAAATGTTTATTTTATTATTATAAAAAATAAATTCCAATTAATTATATGGATGAGATAAATTGTGGAAATCAAAATTCCTATTCAACATTGTAATAGTTATTATTTTCTTATAGCCTGAACAGAAGAAATGGATTAAGACAGCAGTAATTATAACAATATTGCATGCTGGATATTCATGTTGAATAAAGGTGTGCACAAGTACAATTATTACCCTAGAAGCAACACTTTTTACATAAATTAACAGTACAAAGCAGAAATGATTAGGGAGGGATTAACTTTTAATTAAGTGACAACCATTGAGAATGCTTAATAAGCTAGCGAGAGCTACCTGAAGTAAGGATATGATGAGATCAAGTCTTGCATTCTCTTTCTCGCTCTCATGTATATGTTCATTCATGTCCCATTAGAAAAAAGTGATTTGTAGTGCCCAATTCTTTCAAAACTATAATTCCCTTGTATATAAAAGAATTTATAATAAAACTTCAAATAACTGATATTATTTTGTGTGTGTATGCTTAATGACATTTATATCAAGTGTGTGTTTATTAGTTATATAGTGTAAAATATTTTTGTAAAAGAGTTTTTTTAATTAAAAATATATTGAAATTATATTTATTTATATTTATTTTTTAAGTCTTGATATTAGTACATCAAGATTATTGAAAAAAAAAACATTTTAAAAAATAATAATTTAATATTTTTTTCAAATAAAAAATAATTTAAAAAACACTTTAAAAAACATATTAAATTGCATTATCAAACGAGCCTAAGTTTAGACAATTTATTGAATTCTAATGGCGTTTTAATGACATGCATTAAATATTGGTTATAGATAGAATATAATTTTTACTAAATTAATATATTTTCCGCAAAACATGTATAGTAAAAATAATTTTCTTTATATTGTTATATACATTTTATCAAAATGCCAAGGATTTCCATTGAGATTATTGTTATTGTTATGTATTTATAGTTTATTTACATCTAATAAACATACTTCACGTATGTAAAACACTCAATCATTGAATTCAAAACTTACTCGTAGCAAAAAATTAGAATAATAAATTTTTTCAATCTAGAATTCTCGTGTGCCTTGTATCACAATTGAAAATGAGTGTGTAGGTGTGAATATAGACACCATCATCTCTAACAATCCCAAGGATTTAGCCTTGGTTAAAAATTGATTCAAGATTTATGGAGACGAGACTCTTTTCTTAGATTCAAATCTCATTATTAACAACCTTTAATAATTCATACACAAGCGTGCATGCACATATATCTCTTCACCTGAAAAAAATAAACAAGAACCCTAAAAGCAGGAATAGTGGGCCGCCCTCTGACTTAGCACTATCATGCACAATCCAAACACATAAACAAAAGAAAAAGTTACAAACCAATCAAATAAGCTCCACTCACTCCTCTCTCAATCTCTCTCTCTGTCTCTCTCTCTCTCTCTCTCTCTCTCTATATATATATATATATATATATATGAATAAAAAACAAGCCAATGAGTACAATGATCCCTTTATTTCTGTTTTTCTTTTTCTTTCATCAATAATAACAATGCCAATATATTGAAAAAGGTGGACTGGTGGTGCCATCCACAACAATCTTAGAGCAACAGGAACAAAAGGCCTTCTATCCCAATCTGCTAACTTCACCCCACTCATATATAACAATACAACAACATACAATTAATCTCTAATTTCACAACTATTGTTAAATTTAGCTGAATTTAGCAGTTGTTCCTGTGCCTAACCCCACCTTTAAACTACTAGTTAATTAACCAGCACTACAACTTGGATTAATTAATAATCCTTATAGATATTTATAATATTCTTGATCTTCAGAGGCTCCTAATGATCATTAGCTAGCCTAACATCATTAATTCTTCTTGCAGCTGGCCCAGCATTGTCTGTCCATCTATGAAGCTTGAGTTACCTTTTCTCTTTTTTCATTTGTTTTCTTTAGCTTTTCGTTCAAGACTGATACAGCTAGCTAGCACAGCAATGCAGTAGCTCAGCTCCTAATATAATCTTCTCAATTCCTATATTGAAGTTATGATCATTTCCTTCCATCTTGGTTGGATTGATACAACACTACAGATATTTAGAATCAGTACTTGATCATTGGATAGAAGCTGTACGTTTAGCTAGCTTAACTATATATCATCCTTCTACCTGAAAGTACCACCAAATGTTGGTGTCCAGAAATCAGCTGTGGTCTCATTAGCAACAGGAAATGTGCTGGAGACAGGCACAAGACATAGCCCTCTGCTTCTTAGATCTTGTTTTGGCCCTTCTAGGTCATTCAGTTTGTCAGCTGGAGCCTGTAAACATGAATATATATCAAATCAATTAATTATGCTGCAAAAGAGTCTTTTGATTCATCTAGTGGAAGTGTTGACCAAAAGTAATCAACATGAAGAAATAAAGAATTGTTATACCTGCTGATGGTGAATGGGGTTGCCATTTTTCATATATGGAGTACTTAACACCTACATTAACAAAAACAAAAACATATATTAACTAGTAATCCCTCAATTTAAGCACTTAAATATATTTTAATCCTGTCTAGGTTTCCCATTAATTAATGTATGTAAACATTTACACGGTTCTTAAGAGTAGTACTGGAACTTGTGACTTTTTCCCCTTACTCTACTTAATTTGAATTAAGGAGTGGGAATCAATGGATTAAACACTCGAATATTGGTGTCAGGAAGATAAAAGAACATACACTGACTTGATCATGAAGGAACTTGATGTACTCGATAGCTTCATGGAGAACCGATGCGGTATCAGTCTGGACAAGGTAGAGTACATGGCTAAAGGGTGAGCTTTCAATTGAATCATAAAGCAAAGACTTATTTTGGTATTTGTACTATTTGAAATAAAGTAGAAAAATCCAAAAGCTAACCTTTCCGAAAGGTGAAACCAATTGCTGGAGGGCAGTTATTCGGTCTCCTAGCTTCTCTTTCCGGACCTGGTAACAAAGTAACATCTTCACATTCACTTCTTCAAAAGATGAAAAGATAATCAAGCAAGAAAAAAAATGAGAAAAATATGTCAAGTACGTTCTAGCACTCATCAAGAGCTCGATGCTTAGAGTTCTCTATACCTTGAAGGTTGGTAATGGAGATGGTGTTTCAATTCGAGGCCTCTTGAAAGCTGGTTCGCTTCCTTTCTTAACTACCGAAACCGAGTCTCGAACTTCTTTGCTAGGCTGAAATTTGTGATTACACATAAAAAATGATGTTTAGTCCGAAACCCTAGTCACTAATTGATGAACAAGGCTAGTTAATGAATGTTTAATCATCATCTTTAATTACCTTTGTAGTGAGGTTGGAGCAACTGGATTTCTCTTCAAAAGCTGGCACAAGAAATTGAGACTGTGATGGGGGTAAAAGGTTTGCTCTAATATCGTTTATTCTAGTTGGCGAGGCATTCCAATAGGGTGTGTTGTTAGTAAAGTGCAAAGTGCTAGGCTGTTGCTTTGGCAAAGAAGATTTTATTAACGGAGATACTTTAGGCCAAGAAGGAGATGACAATTCAGTCATGTTGGTCCCATAATTTGGAGCTGTTGGCGACAAGTAATTCATAAACCTGTTGTTGAAAAGAGACTGTGCTTGTTGTGGATGAGGATGCTCAGGTTCAAATAAACTTTGTATCAATGTTGAAGGGTAGCCATAAGATGCTGATGGCTCCATTGAAAAGCCTGTAGAAAATCCCTGGCAAGTTGGTGGCGAATTGCCGGAACTGTTAACCGGATTGAGCCTCTGTTGATCCAAGGAGAAATCTTCAGCAGTGCTTGTATAGCTCTTTGGACTCCAATCTTTTTGGATTTGAGAAGAGTTTAGTCC
The DNA here is from genome assembly GCF_005239225.2 of Populus alba. Lineage (NCBI taxonomy): Eukaryota > Viridiplantae > Streptophyta > Magnoliopsida > Malpighiales > Salicaceae > Populus > Populus alba. The sequence continues at coordinate 2,508,499 of NC_133287.1, forward strand.
TCCTGAATTCATCTCTTCTTGCATCATGGAATTGTAACTCTCAGTTCTTCCATTCCTCGGACTGCAAGAAGATCAAGGATTCTTATCACTGATTTAAAATCTTTACCACTTGATAAAAAAATGATGATCATTTTGACTTGCTTTTTGTAAGAGAAACAATAAGCATAGCCATGAATTTTTTTTCTAACTTGTAATTGAAATGAAATTCTTCGGACTTTAAGACCTTCAACTTGGACTTCCACCATAATCTGAATTTAAGAAGGGAAAAAAGAAAAAGAAAAACAAAACAATACAAAACAGGAAAAGGAACAGCATGTTCACCAAACTTACAGTAAAGCTTGGTTCCAATCCGATGATGACGAAGATGACGACGAAAGGCCATACCCAATCATTTGCAAGGTGGAGTCAATCAAAATACTGCTACCACCACTATCTGAATCAGCCTGTTGAGGTTTCTGAGAATTTAGGAAAGGTATAGAGGCATCGGACACTCTGGTAGTAATATGATTAGACTCCTTGCATGATATTGACCTTGCCTTCAAGTCTACCATATCAGCCGTGGTCCATGATCCATAAGTTCCCATATGATCACTAGCGATGCTCACCGTAGAACATGGTGACAAGCCGCCCATGAACACGCTTTTCGACGAATTCATCCACCAGTTTTCGCCACAAATCCCGGCCTGAAACTCCTCCGCCATGGCCAAAAACTTGTTATATTAATAATCTTCGAGTTCTCTTTGTGGGTGTGTCTTCTTGAAACCTGTGACTTTGAGCTTAGCTTAGCTATGATCTCTCTTTATAGTGAAGCTATATATTGTATGGTTGAGGGAATGTAATCTATGTAATATTATATATGAAACAGTTGAGGGGTACGGGCAAGGGAATTTACCAGAAATAATTGATAGTTGACATATCAAAGGGGGATGATTGGACAAATGAGAGGAAGCATTTTGAATCGAATTTTTTTTCTTTTTCCTTACTTTTGTTGCAATTATTTTTTGTTCTCACTTTTTCTTAATTATTTGTGAAACAATTTTTTTTAAAAAAATTATTTTCCATTATTATTATTATTATTATTTCTAAGACACCAATTTGTTTTTAAGTTTGGAACCGCATATAGCTTAAAAAAAACATTAAATTGATATTTTTTTATTATTTAATTTGTTGGTATTAAAAAATTCTTATATATTTTCAAATAAAAAAATACCATGTGAAAAAGCATTTTGCGTCATAATATCAAACACCCTTCAATATTCTTTATCTATATCTTATATAATATGATCATAAAATCATTTCTCATTAGATTTTGAATTAATTTATAGATTTTGATCGATTCATTGGGCTAATGTTATAAAACAAATTATAGAAAATTATTACATGAGCACAAATTCAAATTGAATTAATTTTAATATCAAAATAAATAATAATTTTAATCTAAAAATTTAAAATGTTGCCTAAAATTTCAATTTTTATTAACTCTAACTTACACAACAAAATTATTTAAATATTTTTTGGATGCAAGTTTTTGTTCTATATGGGCATGGTTATGATTATGATGGGGATGGATCAAGATGACACGTCATAGTTTTCCACGAATAATGTTCTTTCTCTATTAAATCCAACGGTTGGTATTCATTGTTGATTAGTAAACAGAAAAAGAAGATAAACCTGAGAAATAGGACCATATAGAACCGACGGTCCCAGATGCATGATGGTGGAGGGTATAGGAGGTTTGGTTTCTACCTGCCATGGATTCTAATCCTTGGCGCGTGAAAAAAAAAAAAAAAAAAACCACTAAAGTGTTATATAAATCAACTAAAAAATGAGATGATTTTTATTAATTTTCCATAACACAAAAAAAAAAATATTCTAAAACAATTAATAGTAATTTCTTTTTATTAGAGAACTTCGTGAGATTTTCATTTATAATTTTCATAAATATTATATATATATATATGGTCTTTTTTTATTTTATATTATCCAAAAAATACGAGTTGATATAAGATTGAAATTGAGTCCCATTAAATTATTTTAGAACAATGTAAATCAGTCTTCTAAAACAATTTATAGTAATTTCATTATTAGAACAAAGGGTTAATTTTTCATAAATCCTTTCATCACGGTTTTCATCTTCAGCTTCTTCTCTTTTCTTTTTTTTTTCTTTTTTTTTTTTTCATTTCTAAAGCTTTTAGGGACGAGATTTCTACTTTTGGGAATGAAATCAGTCCCCAAGGGACAATTTTTTTCTAGATTCCATCACGGTACGTGCTCTTAATACATTAGACGGGGATGTAATTTTATTTTTGACATCAACAAATTAAAATAATAAAAAAAATAATATTAAAAAATATATCAAAATTAAATATATTTTTTTTCAAATTAAAAACACTAAAAAACTAGAGCAGAAACTCTTCCAAGCACACCAAGATCTAAGAACTATTCATCTTGAAATAATTTCTAACCATTATCACAAAACAGTGAAGCGATATCTCAAAAATTATGATTCGTTGGGGGTGTTCCTTAACAGTCTTAATTAAGAGTTATGTCATTGGATATAGAAATTCCTAGTCAATTCCACAGCCATCAACGCTATCATGTTTCCCATTTTCTCAAGACATAACACATGGAAATTCATAGCATAGAAAGAAAACGTAGAAATGATTGAGCAAATCACCTCCCATATATGTCTTAATTGCGTGAAGTCTTTATGCATTATCCAAATTGCCTACCGTAAGGTTTTGAAGAGCACAAATTATTCAATTTGCCCATGCAGTAGACTTGTTCCATGCCATACGGTGTATCTATTTTTTGAAATTGGAAATATTCATTGACTTTCATTAATGTTGATGTTGTAACATTTATTCTTTTTACTTATATATATAGATTATATAGCAAGGTTGCTTTCAACAAAAAGAAATTGGAGGAAGACCTGCTAATCACTAGCCATTGTAGGCATTAGGCAGAGCTAAGAAAACAGTGGCACAGTTGATCAAACCATCTGCTGCTCCTAACTTCTTATGTAAGGAGATCAGCACATTGGAATCGATGATCTCATGGCAAAAATCAATTGAGAGTCAATGGGGTAAGTCATCAAATTCGTCCACATATGATCGTTTAAATTAATGAATATTTAGATAAAAAATTAGTGGAAGTACTGTGTAGCAGGGGAGTCAGCTACATTAACTTAATTAATTAACTACATGACCACCTTGCTTATATCTTTTTTTATATTATTAACATGGATATTCCGGTTTAGTTTACATGTACCTTAACTAATTTTATCTCTAAAATTAATGACCATGTAAGCATTCAATGGTCATCATATTATCAATCACAGGGCTCGAACTTAAGACTACAGGGAGAGCAAACCAAATAAAATTAAAGTAAGTATATTTTAATTAAAAAGTTTATAAATATTAAGGAACAAGATTAAAAAAAAATTGTTATAAAACTCAGACTTTCAAAAATAACCAAATAAAATGGGACAACAAGAAATTAAAAAGAACCAATAAAAATAGGATGAAATAAAAAAAGATTGAATTTATTAATTTTAAATTTTAAATTTATCCAAAATAGCTATTGAGAGTGGTTCAGCTGAAATTATTGTCCTCTTTCTCGCTTCAAGAGTCTAAGAGTCTTTGTAATGAACTCTTTTTAAGAGCAAATTGATCATATATAACAGTTGACTTTGAAAAATTAAAATATCAAAACTCCATAGACATTTGTTAGGTAAGATTCATATATATTGAGTTCTGATTTTCCCTGAAAACGTAAGAAATTAAAGACTCTAATTTCAACACTTGAAGCTCACTTGACACTGATATTTTATATTTGTATGAGGTCAATAGTCGGCCATTAGAATCAACTCGAAGAATTTTGTCAGCCGCCACGAGTGAAATATACATGACGGATGATTCTCATTGCTCATGTGAAGCTGTATGCATAGATCCATTGTAATTGATTGTCGCAATTAAATATACGTGTACATGTACATAAGTTATGGACCACTGCCTAATAATGACTAATATATATATATATATATCTAAGTGGTCACACGGGGCCTATATTCATGAATTTCTAACAATAATATAGAAAATAAAAACGATTGAAAAAATTCAATTTCTTAATTTAATATTGCTTATTATAATATATTAGCTTCTTTTCCATTATGATTTACATGATTTTTTTAGCTCCAAATAATTTGAAAAGAAGAGTAAAAAACATTGAGGAAAAATAATAAAAGCTTGAAAGCACCAAACCGTTGAAATTACTAATTAGGAAGGTGAAAAAAGGGGGTCAAGCTTTTTCAATGGGGAGGAGCCATGTCCCTTTGATGTTAGTTGGAGTCAAAAGTAGGACCCACGCGGTGGCACGCGCGCTTGAGACGGCAGGTGGGTCCTCTTTTGCCATCGCAAAGAGTCAAAAACCCCTTGTATTGTGACCGTACCCTGATTTTCTCCTTAGGGCAATTGCCATGTAGCTTCAAGAGATGCTTGCCTTTCAATCTTCTTCCTTCTTTCTTGACCTTTCTCGTAATTCTTCAATCCCCTAAAATGTCAAGAAGATCTAAAATCACAAGAGCTTGAATCCATATTGCAGCCTCCAAATCCAATTTCACACTACTTTTTTTTCTTACACAAAATATTATAAAAAAAATAAAAAATATAGTTGTGAGGATAAATAAACTCCAGGATAAAAAGTTCATTAAATTTCTAATAACTTAGTTATAAAAAAATATTTGTTATCTCAAATAAATAAAATATAATTTAATTTATTTTGATATAATAGTTACGCTTAATCATAGTATTAGTCTCAACATTCAAAACTTTACTTGAGAGTTATACTTTAACTAAAAAAAATATTTATTTTTCGAGATAATGCTTAAAGTTAAGGTTAGACAATGTTTTAGTGTGGTTTTTCATCATCTTTACTATGCCATTGTACAATGGCATAAATCTCAATTCCGTCTCTCTTAAGTTCAATTCCTTAAGCTATAAAGAACATCATTAAGAGTAATTGGCACCCATTGTACTAATAATTGCACATCAAACTGCATCTTCTTCAAGCACACAACAAAGCTAAATGAGTGTATGAGTAGAATTAAGTTTTGTAGATTGGTGGTGGGAGCGTAAGCTTTTGAGCGGTAGGGTTTTTGAAATTAAGTAAGAGCATGGATCACTGCTAAACAGAGAAGACATAGACATTTTTGAAGTGTACAGCTCAAAACGCCAACCTCACCATATTGCCTCATGAGTGCAGGCTGAGGCTCACAGACCACGTTTCCTTGCACAGACCTAGCCAGGTCAGGGAGGCAGCGCGTGGGAGAAAGAAGGCAGTGATCAGGGAAATGTGGCTCTCAAATATGTAAAGATAGACTGACCTCTTTGCCATGGCAGACTAGGACGCTATGGTGGTCACTTTCTAGTTCGTATAGACGAAAAATGATATTAGGTCACTCTCCCCATCCACCTCTTGGATTTTCTGCTTGTCTTCTTTCGTTGTAGGAATGTTCCTTCTTCCTTAGAAAATGACCATTTCGTATCCTTGCTGTTTGCCCATGTCATGGCTTATGACTCTTAACCACACACACACACACACACACACACACACACACACCCGCCATGATAGATGTTCATAAATGGTCATTAATTAACTGCCTTCCCTTATATTTTAGTATTATTTACCACTCAAACGTTTTTCATTGCTTTAATTAGACCCTACTTATTGCATTTTCTTAATGTTTGTTTGTTGATCTAGCAATAATAACAAGAGCTTAGCACATGATCACCGTGCCTTTTCAAGTCTCAAATACATGTTTTCTTGATTTTTCACACGATCGAATATGCATAACTCATGGTTTAAAGAGAGCAATAATTAATATACAAATATTTTCATCATAAAAATAGATCAATTCCATAATACAAATGTGGTAGCAAATTTATTTAATTTTCAAATCTTAGCAGGGTTTTTAATATTACTTTTTCTAAAACTGATCTATTAGGATATTTGCAAGCAAATTAATAATGTTAAAAATAAATTTGTTTACCGTTTGAATCAACATTTAAAAGATTAAAATATCAATTGATAATAATTACATTAATGTTGCCTCTCTTGGCATAATAAAAGGGTGAAGAGGGAGGGAGGGAGAGACAACTGCACATTGCGAGAGACACATCATGGCCGGCCCATAATCATAATAATGATGGCTTTGTCAATAAAATTGCAATTAGCTTAGTGGCTAATGCTGTGTTCAAACGTTAATGACATAAACAACCTAACACTTGGCTCATTTTCATGGTAAGAGTGGAGGAGATAGGAAACTAATCCATGCATGCGTTTGTGTAGCAAGCTCTAAACCAAATTGAATATCTCCATTAACAAATTAATTAAACCACAGAATACAAATACAAATACGTGTATATTGCACTTAATTGAGAGTATCTATGTACAAATACACGTATATAGAAGTGGCTAGGCACAGGTACTGATGTCATTGTGAGGTAACATTGAGGTGTATAAGATGACAAAACTAGGGCGCGCGCACATACTTCTGGGGACGTTCTGGGAACACAGAGGGAATGGCCCAGGCATGAGCACCAAGTGTTCGAGCAACAGGAACGTGCTCAAGGACCCACAGAAAAAAAATGTAAAGAAAGCATAAAAAACAATTTCTATAAAGAAAATGAAAATAACAAATGATGGAACCACGGAAAATAAATAAATAATAGAGTAGAGAAGTTCTTGTGGGCAAGGGTTGACCATGTGTTTTGCAGATTCAACGTGTACCTAGCTATGTCTTTTTTAGTCAAATAAGAGACTTGGTGAAACACGCACAAGAAGGCCGCCCATTAGCGACCCTTTTTGTTACTTTATACTAGAGGAAACAAGATTTCATGGCTAATTTGTAATCCTTTTGTGGAAGACTAATAAAATTCTCTAATATGATTTTTTTTTTTCCTCCCAAATTAATCATTTATGTGAATTGAGGTTTTTTTTTTTTTATCATAGATCAATGGAAAAACAAAACGTATTATTAAATTTCATTAATGGATGATTTATATACTCGTTGATCTCATCCCGTTATTGAATAATAAAGTTTTCTGAGTCATGATTTTCAATTCAAACATTTAAGCCTTTTAGATTTAGAAACATGCACTTGCATATAGGAAGATGATCGTATTTATAAATTAAATATGAAAAGATTATTTCTTAATATTAGAAAAAACAAGTGATAAAATGAGAAAAATCCCACTTGACAACCATAGAAAAGAGTTTGTTGAGAGCTTACTTTAGTCGGTGGTAGCTTAATTTTAATTTCAAGAGGAATGCTTTGTGGGGGAAAGAAGAAGGAGAGGGGATGGGATTTTTCTGATGGAAGATCATTTTACACACACACACACATATAATTCAGGAACTTTAATTTTTTCATCAAATATTTGTATTTTTAGGCAATTTTTTACATATCAAAAGTACATTCATTTTTTCAATATAGTAAAAAAACAAATCATTTATGCTTGAAAAATGAAAATTCATGGTGTGAATTCCTCTTCATCCTATCAAGGGTTTGGTGTTAGTGACTCCATCCTTTTAATTTCATTTTGAAAAGTCAGTGTACAATCATAAAAAGATGTTAATATATGCCTATTTTTAATTGAATAATCATCGCATGAAATGTTCGCAAATAATATCTAATTATAACATGTAATCAACTAATTTTTCCCTTCAATTTATTTTCTTTAGCAATATTTTCTATTGCATCAACCAATTAAACTTTTTATTTTATATAAACTAAGTCTACAAAAAAAAATATTGAAACTTTCTCTTTCTCTCTCTCTCTCTCTATTATTCCCAGTAACCATTGGCACATTTTTTTAGTGTAACAACACGATTATCTTACGTATAGTGGGATAATTCTAAAAAAAATTAATTATCCTATCATCCTATATATACTTTTAAAGTCATTACACTTTGTATTCTATATTTTAAAGAACTAACATTTTTTACCCTTTGTTTTGCTTGTGATTAAGATTTCTCACTTTCTTTTTTATTATTATAATAATAAAAATAATTCATCATTATAGTTGAGTTGACTTTTAATTAAAAACATATGAAAATAATATTTTTTTTTTATATTAGTACATTAAAACTACTGAAAAACATATAAAAACATTAATTTAATGTTTTTCAAGTTAAAAATAATTAAAAAAAAAACTTTTAAAAGCAAAAGTTAATACGTTACTAAACGAACATGAAATAAAATGGTATCCAAAACAAGTTGAGGTAATTACCTCTTTAAAAAATCCTTGAAACAAATACAGGAAGAAAACTCACAAGTTCTATAAATTTGATTCAAAGATAACTATGATCACAAGAATAGAAAACTAAATTAAAAAAAAAATAAAAGGAGCATCAAATTAAGCCTTTAAAACATACGAAGAGATAAAAAAAAAAAAAAAAACAAATAAATAAGCTGGATAAAAAAAAAAAAAAAAAACAGCATAATATAAACATGATTTGCACATCGAAACACTCAAAATGTATATAAACAGGTAAATTTTAAGATCCGGAACGGTCTCCATCTACTCACCGGGTATCCTCATGGTTTACAAATTTCAATCAGACATCTCATATCAAAATGCTCATCTACCCTTTCTTCTAAGTTCTTGAGTTTCTATTCATTAATCAATACAAACCTTCTAGACATCTCACGTCACTACCTCAAGAAAGGCTAAATGTCACTTGCTAGACATCTCATGCCACTACCTAAAGATAGGATTTTTGTTATTGAGGCAGCTCAATACACGTTTTATTATTCAGATACTTCTCTTATATTTTTGTTTTTTTATTTCCCTTGTCTCCCCTCTTGAGATAATAATATCTATGCTATAATTTGTGTCCACGAGTTAAGGAGTTTTGCAAGACAATTTGAGCTCTGCAACTTGAAGACTTTTTGCATCAAACCTACTATACCAGTCAGCTAATGGATTTTCTTTTTTCCCCTCACTTATGACAAACTAAGAAACGGCAAAATTGAATAAGCTAACGATTAAAAACTAAATGTAATCTCAAGAGATGTAGTTTAATTGGTCAGGTTCTGAGTTTACTCCCCAGAGGTCACCAGTTCGAGTTTTACAAACATCAGGGTCATTAAAAACTTACATGGTCATTAATTTCAGAACTCGTGAGATTAGTCGAGGTGCACACAAATTGATCCGGACATCCATTTTAATCTAAAAAAAAAAAACTGAGTGCAATCATACTCAATCGCATTAAAAGCTTTGTAATTAATTGGTGGATTACGATCTGATTAAGAAGGCAACCCTATTGCAATATTCTATCTTCTCTCATTGACCAAACAAGACCTTTCCATTATTTATTTCAAGATGTGATTAAGTCAACTCATTTGAAGAAGTTGAGCTATGTACTTAACTTGAAAAATACACGGTGGAACGAACAGGATAACAATTGCTGAGATAACTTGTACAATTATTGTATTCTATTTGACCCGACATCCAAAATTCATTTGTCTAACCATATACAAAGGTGGGATTTGCATACTTGCACTACTGTTTGTTCCTTTTTCTCTCCCTGTCTCTCTCTTTTTTAACTACATAGTGAAGAAAAAGGAAGATAAGAATGAGCAAATTGTTTAATGAGAATAAAATCCAACTGGTTGGTGAAGCAGTTTAAAAATGGATGTGTGGATAGGGCAGGCTCAGTGGAAAAATGATTAGAGAGCAATGAACTTGCTGTCAGATTGCCGTCCTATTGCTTGATTCTATCATATAGGAGTTATAATTATTGTCTAGGTTTGTGCCATGGCTTACTTGTTCAAATTCTTGTAATTTTCACCTACCCTCTCATTCTCTTTTTCTCACACACACGTACACATTAAGCCAATTGCAATACTTTTTTTAAATTAGGGTTTCGCTCCCTCCATAGCCATCCCCTATCTAGTTTGACTTTTGAAAGTGTGAAATATTTAAATGCAATTAGTATTATTTCCACCAAAGAGAGAGTTCCTAAATTCCAAACAAAGACAACTACTTAATCATTGATTTTGTGAACTTTATGTGAAATGTCACCAAATTAGTCTTCCCCTTTGTGGGGTTGACATGGATTAATTGACCCATGCTGAAACATTCCTTTTAGTCTTCATGGGGTCCCACATTTCATAACTCCTTCAAAATTATCAGAAAAATTATCAGGAGATAGGTTTTAGGACATCGATTGAAAACATGGGTCATCCTTTGTCATTTTATGTTATTAAGACAAGTCCTTGCTTGCTTATCTCAACACTTGATTTTCGGAATTGTCTTATGTAAATGTATTCAATAACATTTTTGTTTTGTATTCTTATTTTCTTATGATTCTAGATTTTGAATACACTTTTAGTTCAAGATGCAGATCCTAAGGGCTGGTGTGCATTATTCAGGTTACGAAGGTTTGCTTTTTATATAAATCGTAAGTTAATTTTTTTTTTTTTTAAAAGCAGTTTTTATATATCAAATTAAATATTATTTACATCTGAACTAGTACATGTGGAAATCACTAATTTAGTTGTGACTGTGATTTCTTTCAAGTGTTTGATTATAATTTGAAAATTAATTCAACAGCCCCACTCCCATATGTTATTTTTAGAAGTTATAATTTGCAACGTTTTTAAAAGCTTCACTATTGTTTAGTTTCTTAAATGTACCCTAATGTAGAGCTATATTTCTGTTAAGAAAAATAGTTTAAGTTGTTAGGTAAGATTTCACTATATAATTTATATTATTCTCTAACACACCTCATTAAATGAAAACTTTTTGGATTTAAAATTTACAATACAATACCTTGTGCTTAATTTTTATCAAATAAATAAAAAATAGTTAGATTCGAACTCATGATCGCTTGATCATCAAACTTCTGATACCATGTCAAAAACTATTTTAACTCAATAACTTAGGTTGTTAGATAAAATTTCAATATATAATTTATATTATTCTCTAATAACTTTCTTCATTTTTTGTCTCTTTTAATTGCCAAAAACCATGTACATGGTTAAGCAACCAATGTAGTTAGAAATTAATGGATCTTAGTGTTTTTTTTTTTCCCCTGATAAGCATACGAATACATGGAAAACACCTATGGGAAGATTGCAAAGTAGCAAACAGGGAGCTTGTAAACCAGAGAACAGAGAGCCAAGAAACACAAGAACAAAGGAAACAGGATGAACACCCATTCCATGTCATCTTCAGAGCAAGAATCTCCCATCAGTTAGAGATAGACCTTAGTTCATGGGACATTTACCAAAGAATCAGCTAACGTTAATTTTCACTTCCACCATTGATGGTGTCTAGCTAATTCGAAATTCTCTGAGGTTATGATATGGGTCACTCCACAGGCGACCATGCCACAACACGAATCATCATTACAAAAAAGAGAAACAGAAACTGAGATGGGTCAATTTTGTTCTTATTAATCGAAGGACCCCAAAAGCTAGCCCAAGGAGTTAAAAATAAGGCTGTATGTTGTATTGTTTCAGGTTTTAATTATGGTAGAGAGAAGTTGTCGAGATATGGATGAATGGGTTGGACCTACTCTTTTTCGCTCATTTTCTTTATTCTCATAATTACCAAACGAAGAATTCCCTTTCTCTCTTTTTTGTCCACAAAAAAAAAAAAAAAAAACTTCTTTAATTTACTCACATCTGTGTATAATTTTTATACCTCATATGATATAACACTTGGTACCCAAGTGCAAGTCGAGAGTCCATGAAGGTTTTTGGGAAAATTGTTTGAGAGCCATTGGTAATTTGAAAAAAAAAATATTCTATAATTTCTTATATATATATATATATATATATATATATATATCCAATTTGCAAGAAGTCAATATTGTGAAATGCCACTTATAAAAATATACTCATAATATCATTTTGAAGTATTCCTTTCGTCTCAAAATACCAAAAAAAATGATACAACTTAATTATTATTCATTTTTTTTAATTAAACCTGTAAAATTAGAAAATAAATGCTTGAAACAATAATAATTTCTTTTATAGTATAAAAAAATGATATTTTTACCATTTTTTTTGTAATTGTTAAAGAATAATATAAATTACATCTTGGACTTTACCTAACAAATTAAACTATTAGGTTGAGATGGTTCTTTAACATGGTATCAGAATCTTATGACCAAGCGGTCATGAGTTTGAATCTCATGATCTCTGTTTATTTGATAAAAAATAAAGCGTAAGGTAATGTGGGCCTGTACAAATTTCAAGTTCAAAGGGCTTTTACGTGAGGGAGTTTATTAGAAAATAATATAAATCATATCTTAAACTTCACCTAACAACTTAAGTTATTATATTGAGATGGTTCTTTAATAATAATGAACATTTATTTTTTATTGAAGGAGTAAAGAATTTAAGAAAATGCAACCAAGAAGTATTAATTTTGCTGTAGCATATATTAAAGATGAAAGTAGCACAAGTCTTCAAATAGGTGGAAAAATACAAGCCAAGTTGAAAATTGGATTTGGACCAGCATCATGAACAGTCTTTTGCAATAACATCGTAATTTTTTACTCTTTTTTTTTTTTTTTCATTTTCCATATTTTAAAAGTGATGAGCACAAAAATTCAAATTAGAAACCTTTGCTTTCACTCAATTTCTAAAAGGAAAGAAAGCCAGTGACTCTTCTTTTTTTTTTTTAATCATGAAAAGCCACTGACTTGATTTAATAGCCATTGATGATTTTTTGACAATTTAAGTAGAAAGTGAGCACTTAAAGAGTTTGGTGAAGTTGGGATGGTTAAGTAACTTGCCCTATATGATAGTACAAACAAAGAGATATAGAAATATCGAAGAGAGAATCACATAGACAATAGCTTTTTGGATTTATTTGCTGACCAAATTCATAATTATAATTAAGCAAGGGAAACAAGATTAGATAATGTTGTCTCATCTATAACCAGTTTAAGCCAAACAAAACCATACGTAACCTCGTGTCTTGTAAGAGTCAATATGGCTTTCGTCCAAACACTAAATTACGAAAGGAAAGTTAAGCTGCTCCTGTTATTCAAGATAAAAATATCTTATAAGAAATTTGATTATTATGTAGAGTTTAGAATGATGCAAACATTAGCACGCATCTTCTCTTTGTTTTTTTCTTTTTATATATAAAAAATGCTTTTATTTCTCTGAAAAAGTAGAATATGATCGATATTGTTTTCTGAATTATTCACTCTAGAAACAAATGTTTGTCTGGTTTCCGGATCTTCTATTTTTTTAAAAAAAAATTGCTTTTAAGTAAATTTGAGAACGATGCAAAAACAAGTTTCATTATTTATTGTTGTTTAGAATTTTGTTTGGCTAGTGGCAGAGCTTATCGCACATGGACATGCATGGTCTGGAGGTTGTGAGAGTCGCCACCTAGTTATTTAATACATGATCGCTAGAAAACCCGGTTATACTGGTTTTATCAGAGATTCTAAGGGTAAGGGACTCGTTGTGACTATATAAAATATTAGCACCTTTAGCGACCCTACATGAAGTAAGTTGTATTGTGTGATCTAAATGTCGTTTAAAGGTTTTGATGAGTTTCTAATCGGTGGTCTGTCTATGGCTTTGGGTGAATATTTAATTGTGTGAATGAATTTGTTTTTTTGAATTTATTATGAGCCTATGTACCCAAATAAATTCTTATAGAAATGATCTATGTAGGTGTCTTGATATGGTTCATCTATCTTAAAAGGTGAAAGAGTTTTCTACAACTCGGGCGTTGTGGTGAAAAATATTATTGATAAAAATTATTGAATATTTAGAATAATTCTGAGATTTTTTTAGTCAACTCTTGATAATAGTTCTAACATTTATATCAGAATATTGATCATTAATTCTTATGAATTAAAATTTTATAAGTTATTATAATATTAACCAAATTCTCATGGATTCAATAAAGTAATTATTAAATCCAAAATGCATGCTAAAAAAATAAAATATACCACATATTTTATTTTTTAAACAATATATGATTTTTGTATTTTTTGAGAAACTTGATTGTATGCAATTAAATATTTAATTCTTTTTATCTTTTTGGTTTTTAAACATTCAAAAAACATACAAGAAAATACAAACACACACATTCTTTTTTTTACTATAGTTTTTACTCACACACCCCATTATTATATGCTTACAAACAATAACAATTCAAAAATTAAAAATTAAAAATAAATAAAACACCCATTAAACTTTTAAATTTTGCAAAAATAAGCCACCCAAAATTCACAAAATAATCTGGGAGAAGTTGCAGGAACTTAGAAACCACACTAGAAGATTCCGGGGCTGGAGGAAAAATGACGGTGCATGCATCCACGTGCCACTGTTGCTAGAAAACATGGTGGATCTGAAGTAAATTCTTCTTACTTTCGTCTTATGCCAACAGTGAGTGTCATTATGGCCTACAAGCAAAGGAAATCACACAGGCAATTCATTTTCATCTTTTTTTTGTTCTTTTTTCAAAGATGTGTTTCTCAATTTCTTTCTTTTTTCTAGTTATTTCAACAATCACAGGGGGTAAAGACACAATGGAAGTTAGGTCTTGCTTGCATCACTTGTTTGAGGGCTTGTTGATTTCAGGTTTTGTCTTATGTGGAGGCAGTGAAGGCTGATTGATGGTTGGTTTTTTGGTGAGTTAAAGAGAAAATGCTAGATAGGGGGAAAGCTTATCATGGTTATGAGGTTGGTGGCTTTGTAGTGTTAGTGTTGGGTCTTGGTAACTAGTTGAAGGTTGAAGATAAAGTAGTTGAAGGCTATGGACATGTTTGAAAAGAGATAAAGCATACGGCGACTCAAGGTGGGACCAAAAGGTTGTTCGCATGACTGGGTTTCTGTTGTTGCTAGTAACAACGATGAGCTATGGTGTTGATGACCACCATTGGAATCAAAAAAGAAAGGAAGATTGATCCACAAGTTTTTTTTGTGTGGGTAAGGCTGTTGGTAATGGTTCGACAAAGAGGTTGGTAGAGAAAAAGGACACCATAGAGGAGGATGGCAACCCATGGAATCTCTCTAGTTAATCATTATAAAAGGAAAGATGGCTACGATGGGTGATCTCATGGTGGTTGGTTGGAAGTGGTGTTGATGGATCGGTCAAGTGTAGGAAGGTAAGGGATGGGGACCACATGAATGGTTTGGTTCTCTCTCTTTTTTTATTAGAGAAGGCATATGGTTTTGTTAAAAGTAGGGGTTTTATAGCCTATGCTGACAGTTGATGTGTGAGGAGTTGGAGAGAGCTTTTTGGTATTTTTATTTTTATTTTTTTTATAATGGTTTTCCCTTAACAACTTTCCCTTAAAATTCCTTTCCTTTTTGTAACTATCGTATAACCACATATTTATAGGTAAATAAGTTTGTTATTTTTAATTGCTTAGTCTCAAAGCAAACTTGGTGACCAAGTAACCCATAAACAATTTAGTCCCTCAACTTCTTTCTTTTCATTTATAGTCCTTTTATTCACTTTGATTTCTTCTTATATTATCTTTTTTGTATTTTGATTTTTTTGAAAAAGAACAATACCAACGTCGATTCATAAAGCGGGTTAACAACTAAAGGTGTAGAAAAAGACGCTGAAAGTGATGTAAATACATCAAAAATGTTTTGTTTTGGGTTTTTCTTTTGTTTTTTTTCAGCTATTTTGGTATTTTATGAAACTTTTCCAATAAAAAAAAGTAAATGACTAGGTAGCAACAAATGCCATATCTTTATAATATTTACGGAGAAAATACTTGTTAAGTGCTTTTTGTAGTAAGTTTGTAAAGACAAACGAATTGTTCTTTCATAACAAATTTTCTCAAACTTCTAGTTTTGTTAACCAAAAACTTTATTTTCATAGCAATCCCCTTCAACTAGAACTATGATCAAATTATGTTCAGCTTGGTTATCTTTAAATATCAATCTAGTAATTCCCTTTAACTAAAACAAAATTCTTGTCCTTCAGCTAGGTTAACTTGAAACCTCAATTTAGTAATCCTCTTTAACCAGAACCAAAGTATAAAACAACTCAACTAACCTGAAATTCCAATCTGATAATTTCTTTTAATCAGAATCAAAATCTGAAAAATAGCTTAACTAACCTAATATCCTAATTTGAAGATTTTCTTTAACCAAAATCAAAATGTTGTATTTGGTTAGGTTAACATAAAATCTCAATCTAGAGACCCCTTTTAACCATAACCTTAGTAGTTGTCTTCAGTTCAGTCAAACATTCTTTCTCTCGTATGCTTATTGAACTAAGCATCAGAGAATCTTTCATGGCTCATAATCAAGCCTAGGGTCGTAATTTGTGGAAAGCTCAATTTCTATATGATATTTTTCACTACTTCATTAGTGGCACTATATATAAGAATTAAATAAAAAGTCAATTCATTCTCTTTCATTACTCACCAAATACTCTTTACATGGTTAATGAAACTCTAGGACAAAGAAGAATAACTTATTTACCCATAATTGAGACCCCAGTTCCTCTAAGTCTCCAACAATTATCTTATTAGGTGCATATGCTCAATAATGTTGTCATTGCAATACAACTGCATCTTCACTCTCTTTCTCTTACACAACAACGAGTTCTTATGCTTGCACCACTAAGTATGCAATGATGAATCCAATCTTAAAGAGACATGGATAGATAACATGTAAACGAGTAACTCCCGCACTTTTATGCTCAAAAGGAGCTATACCAATTGTTCTCACATAAGATACTACAAATAAAGATCCAATCACCATCAATATCCATATGAGTCTTACTTACACATCCCAAAACATTCTAGGCACAAAACAAAATCCATGACTCTACGAGCTTCTAAACACAACCCCTACCAAGTGGGAGAATCTTCAATTTATCTTATAATACTAAACACGCGAACATTCAAAGATTGTGTCTCTGTAAAGGCCAGTTTAAACAACTATAAAGGACTCATAAACCCTAAAAAACACATACAAAATATGAGAAACATCCTCAAGCTTGTCACATGAGAATGTGATGTTATGTGCAAAGTTATTCCAATAATGCTTATAGGTCTTTATGTGTATAATACCATATCCTAAAATGTGATTTTATTTTTTATTTTATAATATCAGCTCTAAACTCATCTCTCGCTTTGGCATAAGCATTCTAAGTAAAAAGATTATCACTTAATTCTTTGACATCACACAACAAGAAAATGAGAGTACTAAGGCATATGTCCAAAGGTTTAACAACAACAAAAAATACTCTACGTGAAAAGACTCATTGAACTCATTACCATAGAAGCTCTGATTAGTGGAGTCTATAATTATTCCCTATGAAAAAAAGTTGTATTCTCTTCTTAATGAAAAATCCTTAAAGTTAAACAAGCAATGAAAATTTATATTATGATGGAATAAGCTAGTGTAATCAGATAAAATCGCCCACATTTCCATCGAGTAAAGTCTCCTTAACATCACTAGTATCTAACTAAAGCATCTAAAAAGAGCACCAATGAGACATTCATGATCACTTGACATTCCTTAAAATCTTATCATCTAAATGGCTGAGGTGCAAGCTATTATTAGAGAGAAAGAATTTATGTAATATCCTTCTCCCATGAAAAGTGACGTGAACACAAAACACCCTAATAAGTTCTATCTTTTTCATCGTGAGCATAAACATGACACTAAGGAATGTCATGTCCTGAAAAAAGAATACGAAGAAAGATTGATAGCCAGAGGTTAGTTTTATTAGCTCATGAAAAAATAAACTAAACCTAAACATGAAAGGAAGGAAGTTTACCCACATAATGATATACCTAAGATCATATAATCTCCAAATTAGATCTAAGAATTGTATCTCTAACTTTTGAACTTTTTAATAAAATCAGTATTTTTTTTATATCTCCAATGTCAAAAAAAATCTCCAAATATATCTCTATTAAAATCTCCACGGCGAGATCTTTATGAGTCCAAATATTTCTCCATTGAATCTCCATACAAGTCTCCAGGCTCTCTAAAAGGTTAGGGATGTCTCTTTAGGTCTCTGCAACCATTTATCTCCAAAAGAATCAGTAATCCTTCTTTAGGTCTTTATGACCATATATTTCCAAAGGAATCAAGGATATTTCTCCTTGTCTTAATGATCACTTGTCTTTAAACAGATCAGATCCTTCTCCACTCTCCATGACTACTTATGAAAAACTTTCATACGTTTTTAATACATACACAAATCATATTACTTACTTTTACTCTTATTTCTTACTATTACACTCCTTCTTTAAACAAAACAAGAAAATTAAATTCTTCTTTCTCTGGTAGAAACATTGATTAAAAAAAAAAAAAACATCAATTATATAAAACAAGTATTTCCTTTTCCCTCTTTTGCTAGTTTAGTCTTTAATTTAAAAACATCTATTTAAAAGACTAGGGGGCAAATGATAGTGTGTATTTAAAGAAAAAAACAAGAAGATTGAGAGTGTGTTTGGGTTGGTGCCCAAATGGACTCCTTTTTTCAAATTTTTTTGGTAGTAGCTCAAACATACCACATGTTTTTCTCTCTCTTATGTGTTTTCACCCTCATGTCATTTATGGGCACCACCCCCATGTCTTTAATGGTTATAACTCAAATGTTGGATCAAAGGCAAAACGACCAAATGTTTTCCTTCTCCTCCTCCTCCTCCTCCTCCTACCTTTTAAAATACGTTGTCTAATACGCACACACTGAACATTTTTCAAGTTACGAGTCAAAACACAACATTGCGCACTGCCCACCCACATAAACTTTTTTATGTTTATACTAACAATTTTTTTGCCAATACAAACTTTTATGCAAGTTGGCACTGCATTTTCTAGTTAATGGTTAATAGTGAAACACGTACCATATTCTTTACAATTAGGCACCTCATTTCCCAACCAGTTGTTATTTCTAGCTAATATGTCACTAATATTCACAAACTACTCCCCCAATAATGTGTCAAATTCACATCCAATGATAGGCATCAATGTTTTTACTAATTAATTTTCATGCAACTCCTAAGATGAACTAACGTGGTCAAGATCTATAAATATTTTGGATCACTAAGTAAACTCAATAAGTCACAACAGGTCCATAAGCATGCCTCCAATATCCTAACTATCTCTATTTGTTTTCTCGAGGCAGTAACTAAGCATTAGCTAGTTGTTTATTATTTTTATCAATATTCTTTTGTTTTCATAAGTTATTGATTAACTAAACACAATCATAAAGTTGTAATTCGATTTTGCAGAGATTTCTATTTCAAATTTGTAATTTATAAGAAATTATGAAAATAAAATTAAAACAATAATCCTATAAAAATATTTTAAAAAGGGAAAATAAAAAGAATATTCCTACAAAACAGAAACCGAAAGAAATCAACAAACACGTAATTCAAAGTCAATTGCTTCCACACGTTTTTTCAGGTTAATAAACACAAGAAGGGCTATACCTACACCGTTTACAAAAAGTCAAGCATGTACAAAAGTCACGAGGAGTAAACTTATTGCAACCTAATTCAACACGACTTTTGAGATCAAATGAAAAAGTTAACTACAGAATTCAGTTCAATTCGTCGAAACTAAACTAAGTTTCTATTGGCTAGGAGGTTGTTCCTCATCAAAGGAATGTTTATTTGATTACCATGAAACCAGCATGCCAAATTAGAATTTGTTGGCATTATTTTATTTGGTAGGCACAAAAAACGTAATAATTATGTATGTGCTAGCAATTTAATTAATAATCTAGAATGATTTGTTATCTTGTAATTATTTTAGCAATCTCATAAATATATTCTAACATAATATACAAGTAAATATTGTGCACATAAGTACAAGGTTTGGTTTGCTTTGCTTTGCTTTTCTTCCTGTTTGCTAGTGTTACTTTCTTCCCTAATCTCTGCACACCCTCTCTAAAATAAACAAGTTTTGTTGAACTACTGATGTAAGGGGAAGATTTGGTCAAATAATTATGAAAAAAATATATACTTATCATGCATCTAGTTAGGGCTTTTTCTTCAACCGGATTTGATAGTGTCTATGATGTAACATGCACCTAACCTTGTAACATACAGCAAGAGACTCAAACAGCAAATTTTCAATGCACATGAACCCGATAGTCGTTGTACTTGAGACGTATTTCTTCTATTAAGATTCGTTGGATCGATTTTCAAAGTGTCTAAGTCAATTACAGAGAAGAACAAGAGGATGCCAGGAAAAATGACTCGAGCTTTCTTAGGAGTGGGGGCACGGGCTCCAAGCTGCTTAGCTGCATGTCACAATTATTATTGAAGAAAAGGAAAAGGGACCTACTAGGATTCGCTAGCTAGGACGGCAAGTTCTAACCCAACCCTAATTTTGTTTGCTCAGCCTAACCCATTGTGTGATTCACAAATGGTTTGAGATCGAGCTTCTTGGGAGCCAATGAGCCATTTATAATTGGACTGGGCTA
Source organism: Populus alba (assembly GCF_005239225.2). Classification (NCBI taxonomy): domain Eukaryota; kingdom Viridiplantae; phylum Streptophyta; class Magnoliopsida; order Malpighiales; family Salicaceae; genus Populus; species Populus alba. Next base: position 2,528,958 of record NC_133287.1, read on the forward strand.
GGGTCTAAGAGGGTAGTCGACCCAAGGAGTTATGATACTCTCTTTCAAAAAGATATACACGAATTGGGTTAGACTGAATTGGAATGTGTTTCAATCCATTAGTATTACACAAATTGGGTTAGAGTGGACGATTGAATCAAATATTTTCTTAGATATTTAATCCAAGGTAAACAAAAGTTATCCGAGAAAGGGAAATTGAGGTTGCGTTTTAGTAGTGTACCAAAACACACACAAAAATGGATATAAATAAGAAAGAAATATGTTTGATGTAATGAAAAACTAATTGATATTTTAAAAAATATATATAAATAAATCACAACAAAGGGGTATTAACTAAAACATAAAAAAAAAATTATTTAAAACAATAAAAATTAAAAAAATTAACTGAGGACAGGCATTGCTAAGTATAGTAAGCCAAGCCAATCACCTGGTCGCATGGGCCTTTATTTTTTTTTTTCTTAATTCAATAGAAAGGACAACATGTGATCAATTCTTTAAAAAAAAAAAAAAAGGCATGTCGTTTGCGTCAATCGACGACGCATCATTTAGAACTCCTAGAATTTGGCAATTTTGAAACCAATTTTTTCACCAAAAAACCTATTTTAAACCAATTTTTGATCCAAAATATCTAGGAGACATCTTAGGAACCTTGTTAAACCAATTAATGGCCTCTAAAAATACAAAAAATTAACCACCCCAAAATAAGAACTCTTTCCAAGCTCAAATCTATTTGTCTAGTTGTTTTCAAGGTTAAAAAAAAAAAAAAAAACATTGTTCTTACCCCCTTATTATATGCAACTATTTGACATAAAAATCAACCATTTTGATGAAAGAAATTATAATCAATGGTAACTTTTTCTCTTTAAAAAAAAATCTAACAACTCCCTCTCTCTCTTTTCCACCAAGGAAATAATTAAAAAAATAAAGGAAATGAAGTTGGGTACCAAAATTCATTTTAAAAAAAGATATTATAGGGATTGGTCATCTGATAGCTAATAAACATGGGGTGAAAATGAAATTTGCAAAAAATCCCCAATGTCGTCATCTATGTTACCTATGTTTTTTACTTTAGATTTTTTTCTTTCAAATTCAACTATTTCCTTAACCAAAAAAAAAAAAAAAACATGTAATTGGGTTTAAATCTAGGCCTAAAATGTTTCAATTATATATAAAAAAAGGTTAGAGAATCAAAATAATTTTTTTAAAAAAATATAGCAATAATGAATTATAGAAGAATAAACAATAAATATTATCACAATTTTTTACCTACATGCTTTAGTTTTTGTTAATTAATACATGATATATTTGGGTATGAAAGCATGCATCCTCCGCTTTTATTTGGGATGGAGGAATTTTATTTTCTTTTTTATGTTTTTTTAGTTTCATTTTATTAATAAAGGTCATTTTTTCTCCTTTTTTTTAATTTTTTTTCAAAAAATATTTGCCTTGTGTCAATTTTTTTTCAACCAGTCATACCATGTGTTATTTTTTAATGGCCTATAATTCCACCTGTCACATGTTGGAAAATTGAACTGAATTCTATAAATGGGACCACATTAAGAAAATCTCCAGAGTATAGCAATCAAGTGAATAAAAATAAATAGTTAAGGGGCATATTTAATGTGTGGTTGGTATAGTGGTTGAACCGTAATTTTGTTATTTTTATTTTTTTTAAAATTATTTTTTCCGTGTTTTTTATGGTTTTGATAAGTTGATGTTAAAAATAAATTTTTAAAAATAAAAAATATATATTATTTTGATATATTTTCAAATGAAAAGCAATCTCTACTACGCTCTCAAACATGTCCTTAGTGTGTTTTTAGTGATATGATGCAATGTACTTTTCAAAAGTGTTTTTCAATTAAAAAATATATTAGAATAATTTTTTTTTTATATCAACACATTAAAACAATAAAACAAAACACTTAAAAAACGTCAATTTGAAAACAAGTTAGGCAAAAAACAATTTGAAAAGTAGAAATTAACACGAACACTAAGAAAATCTAAAACGGAATAAATAATACTAATAATCATGTAGACTTATAATCTGGCTTACGGGGGTTTAGGACATCAATTTAAAAGTTAATGAGTTAATTTAGGTTAATTTTTTTTATTTTTAAATGATACTATTTAAAAAACAATAAAAGATGTTAATTGAATCTTATCCAAGTTTTGACATGGATACCCAAATTACGAGTTAACGACGTAGTCACCTGAGTTTGATTAAGTCAACAATATATTTAGTTTGAAAAAAAACTTGTTCAGTCCCGTTTGTGGGTCATCACCCGTTGGACTGGTCGGGTCTTAGAAACATTGCAATTAATCCATAGTTAATCAAAATTACTTCATATTGTGCGCAGAATTATATATATATCGTTACAGACATTAGCTTCTCTAATGTTGATAACAGCATGATTTAGATAATGGTGGCACCTTTTGTTTTAACTTGGATAGATTAAAAGTGATCTTATTACAGGAAACAATCAATCAGTTCCAAAGTACATGCACAAAGGAAAGCTGATACAGTAAAACCAGACAGTTGGAGGAAGAGCCAACAATGTAATAATGGCAGAGGTAAGCCTCAACAGCTTGACAAAGAGACATAAATACTAAGCAATAGCAGAAACAAGTTGGAAGAGGTGGTCTTTTGTTTTTGTTTACACCACTTTTCAAGTAGTTGATAATAGTCCTGATGCAACTCATGATTCCCAGAAACTGCTGCAGCTTCACTTGTATTTGTCCTATATTTTTCTCCTTGTTTAGACACCATAGCTAGACCATAGCATTGGCTATAGCATCCCTGCTAAAAGACTCATCTCCATTTCTGTCTACTTCCACAGCCAAGTCTTTCTCAACTAGAAGCCTTGCATAAAGAGGTTGATCAATGGGGAAAGGTAACAAACACTACAAGACAATGTCCAAATTGCAAATCTCTATCACAGATCCCCAAACACTGTGAAACAGAGATCCCCCAAATGATGGGTGCCATAAAGTCTCCATCTGTGGTTTCCATCTCATACAAACAATTCCTTTGTTACTCGTACGCTCAATAAAACCTGAAGGGAGAGCATCGACATCATTATTAACTCCACTAGGTTTCCTGAGAGTCCAAAAAAACGTTAATGGCCTGATAGCTCGAGTCCACAAGCTATCTCAAGTATTTGATTTTTATTTAGCTTAGTCTTGCTCCCAAAACCCACAAATACAACAGAATTTGGTTTCTGTTCACCAAGCCAAATGAACATCTTCCTCCATGACTCGTCATTAACCGTTGCTCCTGTTTCCGTTCTCTCAGAGGGAGTAAACCTACTGGAATCCTGGTTTTCCACATAGTTTCTCATAAAGATTAATGTACTTGCCTTCAAATTCATTGCAAGTACGTATGGCCAATGCTTGACCAACATTAAGAATCTTAGCAGTCCTTTCCGCATCTGATATTCCTGAAGCATTATCTCCATAGAACCCTGCCTGGAATCCAGTAGCCTCATGAAGCTTGAAAGCTATGGAGGAGGGAAAGTCAAACCATTCTGGTGGTTTTGTCAAACTTTCCGGTGAGGACTGGAACCTTTTCTGGCCATCTCCAACAAGATAATGTAGAGGCCACATGAATGCAGCTGTTGAAGCTGAGCATGGAGAAAATACCTTGAGCGAGACATCATGTGCTTGGGCTATCTCCACCACCCAATGAACAATAACATCAGCTATGATCCAGTCTGCTGATCGATTGGATACAAATTGCTTGAAGGGTTGCTGCAAGAGATATGAAACTTTAAGGTACTGAATTTTCTCAGACGGGATGTCCAGCTTCTGCACCTTCTGGCAAGAGATCTTTGTCGTTTTAAGTTCGGCAATGGAATTTCCACTAGGTCAATAAGTGGAATCAGGTTTGGAAGGATTTTGGGGAGACGTTGGATGCTTTTTGGCGTTGATATGAAGGATATTTTTGTTCTTGCTTTGGCTAAGGCAATGGAAAGTTGAAAGAATGGCATGATGTGGCTAAAGGCAGACCATGGAACCATCACTACATGAAGATTTACAGCCATTTTTCTTTTGTTCGTCTTAGTACTGTACTTGAGCTTGAGCTATAAGCCCTTGCCGCCCTCAAATTAAATGATATAATTCCATTACCTTGGTGTGTTGGAATATATAAAAGATAGGGCCAACAATACAGCCATACTTGTCAAAATATACATAATTCGATACGTTTTATATATAAAAATATGAGAATTTGAAATTAATGGGCTATAGTGTTTTTCCAATGATAATTAGATTCTTTTAATATGAGCTTTTATGCTGGTCTAATTAAGATGTGGTGTCCTACATATAATTTTGGAATTTCTTATAGAAATGCAGTTTTATGCCTTGCTCTGAACTTAGAAACATGGGCCTTATATGATCACGTTATCAAAAGCCAGGAATATAGCTTCTCTATCTTCTTTGTCTCTTTTTTTTTTTAATATTTTATTTATAAGCAATTTTTATTTAAAAAAAAAAAAAAAAAACCTAACGAGTCAAGTAATTGATTGTTTCAATTGCAGTAGTTCCTCACTCAGTTGAACTATGGAATGATAAAGAGTAATTTTTTTTTTGCACATATTTTTTTTCATAATTGGGCCCTTTCCATATTTATTTTATTTAAGACTGGTGTGCAGTTTTGGATTGGAAACCTATGGTTTTCTAGTAAACTAGGTGTAGGTTTTTTGCGGAGTAAAAAAAAAAAACTTTTTATTGGATTGATACTCAATTTTATACCATATTATTTGGATAATTTTTGTTTTTCATAATATTAAAACTAAATGGTCTATAATTGAACATTATGATAAAAATACAACCATTTTTCATCCTTTAAGGTAAGAAAAAAAAATTATGGCACATAACCAGATGGAAAAGGACAAGAAAAAAATACCGGAGTTCCATGATTTCTATTCAATATCGTCTTGGAAGGAAATCCCTATCAAATGGTTTTAGTGATACCAAAGAAGGTTGTTTTTGGATCTAGGAGGAAGACGTTTGTGCCTCTCTAGTATGATGACTTCTATTACACCCTAGCATATGTATTATATATGTCAATCACTTTTTATCTTAATTATTTGTTTAATTCAATCCTAGAATAACTCTTTAATTATGTTATGAGTTTTTTCATACCCAAGCCTAAACCCTCTTCTCTTGATTTGGCTTATCTTTCTATAAAAACTTTTTAATTTGGTAGCAATTTCATCAAATTCAAATCCAATGAAGGCCTCAACAAGGATAGAATAAAGAATTGAGAAAAAAAAATACTTAGCCAATCAAGTTAGTAAATTTTATTCGTGTCTATAACCCAAATAGTTATGAGTTTGACGATAAACTTAGGTTGATAGGTAATGATCTAATATGTCCTGTTTCAATTATATATTAAAAAAAAAAGATTAACCTGAAATTGTTTTATAGCTAACTGTATTTTTACTAGTTGTATGAGTTGTTTTTACACCTATCTAATCGATTGAGTCATATCGTAGCAATTCATACATGGTTTAATTTTAATCTCAATCTAAACAAATAATTAAATTGGAAGATTTTAAAGTTGACCCACTAGGATGAGTTTAATGACATTATCAAAGACTTCACTGCAACTTATTTATTTTTATGTTTTAAAAAAATAGCGCTTAGATATTTAAAAAAATACCTAGATAGCATTGTCTTATAAATATTTTTTATTAGATCGAGTTTTGACCGGATCAACTTAAAAGTGCTCACAAGAATTTGATTAATATCTCATTTCCATAACAAGACTTCTATGATTTGGAAGTGGTTGAATTAGTTAACACTAATCCTTAACCAACCAAGTCCATATGTGTGTGTAAATAAATGGACTTATAGAGATACATAAAAATTCTTTATAGAAATTATCTATGATTTGAAAGTGATCGATGTGTTTTTTGTTTCAGGTTTGGTCATTATAGGCAACAATTTTTTTTTTTATTAAAAAAAAGATAAAGTAATGCTTAAGTTAGAAAAATTAGGGATGAAAGTGATGTATGAGAAGTGAATAATAAAAAATGAAAAAGAATAATTTTATAGAAATTTTTTTATGTGTTTCGATCTTTTAAGTAGCCTTATACATAATGATCTTGGGGTATTTATACACTCCCACATCGTTTAAATCATATGAATTTGCCATGAAAGGAGTAGGGTTGCAAGCATAAGAGAAACCGGTGAGTACATTCGCTTTGCCATGAAAACCGTGCATCACACCAATAAAATAAAATGAATTGTTTATGTAGCGAACTAGCTAATGAGGCAAAGTACTACGTAGAAGCCTCGCTGCTAACTAGTGAGCCGGTTTGATTGTGGCCCAATAGCTGGACCAAACAGCCCCCATGATGTCTGGTATTTCTCTATTTTTAGGCCTTTTAGCTCGGCCCTCTCTCTTGAGCCTTGGGCCTTTTAGTTTGGCCCCAAAATATAAGATTTGAGTTCAAGAGCTGAAATCATGTCAGTAGTCAAGTGCTTACCACTTGTTGTACTTTTGTGGGTTGCCTGTCTTCTCATTACAATGTCTTGTTAAGCATACAGCATGTGCACACACTCCTTTCTCAATTCGTCCAGTTGAACTTGGATGAAACTTTCCAGTTGGTTAGGTAACAACGTTCTGTAGGATTAACCAATGATAATGACAGATCAACCAACGAAAAAACAAGTTGCTCCTGTCACATCCATGTCAAACTTTCACACTTGTGTTCTTGAAAAGCAGACTCATCAGTGATCATATGACCTTGAATTTCTTGCCCTTTTCCATGGACTAAAAGCGTATGCACATGCATCTTTTCTCTAAAATGGCTTGATGGTTGGTTCACTGCAAATATCTGAATTGCTCCCGCTTTTGATAATCACGAAGGAAGATTCAATTAGGTGGGTTATTAATGCCTAACAAATATATCCTCTTTCTTATCAGATAGGGGATTGTATGGCTCTTGAACATAGACAATTGCTAGGTTTTGTGAAATGTGCAGATAAGCTTTGTTTCTCTTTTGTTGATATTCTTGTAGAGATCTGATTAGCTTATGGAAAATGGTTGCTGGAAACACCATAACATGATTATGTTTTAGTAGCTGAAGATATTATTTGAGGCAGATTGATCATCAATGGCCTACTACAGCTCCTTCTATGATGATGATTATCAGAGTGAGTACTATAACGGTGAGTCTCTCGAACTCCTTACTATAATGCAATGGTTCTGTCCCAGATCATGATATTCAGTGGCTTATTCCAGCTACAACTATAATGAGCGCCAAATTTTTGCCCTGATCCGCTTCCTTATTATGCTTTAATTACGATCGTGTCTCAAGTTTACACAAGAATTGCATACTCTGCCTCTACTTTCTGGGAGCCTGTGTGTATTGAGAATGATCCTGGTCCTTTGCTATCATGAACAGACGCGGTTCATTGTCTCGTATAAGGTCTCGGAGTTTAACGAGACTGAGTTCGAAGAATACGACCCCACTGCTTTTGGTGGTAGCTATGATCCTGCTGCAACTTACGGAAAACCTCTTCCTCCCTCGGACAAAATTTGTTACCCTAGTTCAACGCCGGATCCGAATGCCTTATCATTAAATGGTGTCTCCTATGGATCGATTACAGCACCTTGCGGAAAAGATGAAGTCAATGAACCTGCTCCGAAACCTCGAAGTGAAAGGAAACCGCTTAGGCTTCCTGCTATTGAAGCAGCGCCGCTGTCCCTTGAACTTGGCAATGGCAAAGGAAATTCCCAAGAGAAGTCTCTAGTCTTGCATAAAGGTGAAGAAAGTGAGGAAAACGAGGGTGATCATCACGATTCTTTGCCTGGCTATGATGCTGGATATTGCAATGGATCAAGTGGAGAACTTGGTTATGAGTATGGCCAGGAAGTGCCACAAATTCCATCAGGATATGGCTTGGGAGCAATGGACCAGCTTTGTGAAAGTTATTTGGTTACTGGCCTTGTCTTTCTAGGCATGCTAGGAATGACAATGATCGTCAACAAGCTACTGATTGTGGAAGTTATAGGAACCAAGGAAGGGGACTGCTGATTATCTATTTGGAAGCTGATCAAATCCTGATGCTGAAAGAAGGGATGCAGGCAGCAGCTATGGGAGTGCTATCTAAGTCCATGGGAGGCATTATCAAGAGGAAATTCTCTATTAACAGGTCAAGTATGTTGAGGATTGATGGTCAGCTTGAGCATGTTGCGCGGTCATTTGTGCATCTTCTTGAATAATTCATCCATTCCAGCCAAAAGGGTGGGTTCTTAGGTCGTTTTGCAAAAATGCGTCTTGAATAATGGACCTTAATAATCTGCAAAGGCTTCATCTATCTTCAAAATCCAATTATTATTAACCCGAGCTTGAGATTCGATCCAACACAAAGCCTGAATCATGGTTTGAGTAAGTTTTCAATTCAATTTGAAAAAACTTTCTTGAAACAATCTTGAAATTTTAACCATGTTAACTGGATTATGAATCTACTCGGAATTAATCCTCTTATTATTTATAAAATTTACACCAAGTTAACATGCTAAACAGTGTTAATTGCTATAAGAGTAATAGCGGGAAATAAAATTGAGGTTACTGTATGCATATTCTTGGGTGGCTTCGATAATTATCGGGGTGGTGATTGCTGTATAGGCGGAGGCCAACCGGTATTTGCATGGGTCACGAGAGAGTTGTCATAAGGGAAGCAGTCATCATTTGAAGTAATTGATGGTTAAACGTAACGGTAAGGACATCAAACTGGTATAATAGTCTGAGTCTCAAGCTTTGAGCACGTTACGAGGTAGTCTTACATGGTAAATGGATTCCTTCCTCGGGATAATCTTGAGATATCATTACGAGAAATGCACAGAGAAAAACCTAAGTTGACACTAAGAAAAATTGTATTATATGATGTATGTTTATCAGTAACATTAATTTACAATAAAAAACAAATTAATTTTTCAAAATATAAATAGGGTATTGTAAAACAAAATGTGAAAGTCCAAAAGATCAGATTGAAAACTATTGAGCTGAGAAATCATGGCTTGACCATAATTATTAAAGAGAGAAAGTGTAGGGAAGGCTTGTAAGAAAAATAAGAGGGTGAGGGGGGCATGGTAGGGTAAAGTCAAAAAAACAATAGAGACATGAAAATCAAATTCATGTACGAAAATATTATCATTAGAGAGGGGAGAAAAGGTCATAAAGGAAAGGAAAGTGGATCTTTATCACTATGATTATGAACAGAAACCCTTGTTAATCGATGTGGCAACCAATGGATTGGTACTACCATATAATATAACACAATAAAGCTTTAAAGCACTGGATTTGTCTTTTTAACTTGGAGAACATTGGGATGCCCGTGTATTAAAGAAGTCTTAATCTCCCATTAACGGCTGATTGGCTGCCTTAATTTACTCTTAAGGGAGACAATTTGCATATTTTTGAAATATTGAGAGAGAATCCCTTGGGGTTTGCACCAATGGCTAATGAGATGTGGTCTAATATTTAAGCTTTATGTCTATTCTTGTGCAAAAGATGATGTCATTTGGTAGATGAATAGGTTACCAAAGGCCCTTGGTGACAATGATTCTTTTTTTGTAAATTTCAAACCCTTTAATTAAGAAGTCAATAATAGTGAACTTGCTCGATAAATGAGTGTTGGCTCATGTGGTAATTTGTTAATGATTTTGCTCGATAAATGAGTTGAACTTAAGGAATATGATGGTGAGAAACAAAAAAAAAACTTTGAATGCGTTAATCTAAATGTGAATTTTTGCTTACATCTCGATAAATGAGTGATAACATTAATAAATCAATTGTTTTAGTTTGTAGATGGTAAATATTTTATTATTATTAATATTGTTGTCCGAGTCAGTTTGCGCACCTCAACTAATCTCATGAATTATGAAGTTAACGACTATATTCTCCAATTATTATTATATTAACAACCACATGACTCGAACTTGATACCATAAAAAAAATGAATTTTTTAGTCTCAAGTTTTTATCACTAAATCATTTATTTTATATTTTTATATGTTATATTATTTTCAATAGCATAACTTATCAAATTGTATTATTGAGAATAACATAATCTATGTAATTCATGATTGGCTCGAGAATATTTCACCACAAGGCAATATATATACACACACACACCTATTGTGTTTAATTAATCAAATTAGACGGATTTCGTCGAGAATCTTAATTTGTCAACATTGACTACCAAATTAAAAGATCTTAAGCCAAATTCAAAAAAAAAAAAAAAAATTGACATGAACGATAAATGTTGTCGTTTTCTTAATGTACGTTTTTGGAAAACATGATAAACATGACATGTCACATACACAAGAAGCACCCTTCTTTGTACAGTCTTGATAAATATCTTTCTTATAAAATATTTGTACTGGTAGTTGTAATTTTCACTCAACAAACAACCTGTCTTTTAAAATGTTCTTAAAATTGGTTGTTTTTTTTTGTCTAAAAAATATTAAATTAATAAATATTGTGGATGGTTTTGAGTGATTTTTATGCTATTTCATAACATATATTAAATTAATATATATTTCATAAATCTTTTCTCAAGAGACTCAATTATCGAATTGATACAAACAAAAGGACTAAACTATAAGTTTTCCCACAAACCATATTTGCCATAGAGGGAAAAAACCATGGGAGACAAAAGAGAAGTGCTTTTCGAACCTCGTAGTATCCACCATGGTCGAAGCAGCAGTTTCTTCCTCTTTCTTTTCCTCATCATTGCTTGCCCTTTTGCCAAGTGAAAGCTTTCACCTCTCCCGTTGTTAGGCACAACATGCTCTTTGGTCCCAACCTCACTTGACTCGCTACCAAATTTTATGTTTCCCTCATCGCCCCTTTGTTCTTTATTACCAATGTTCCTCTTCGAATCCTGTCTTGCTTACTTGACTTATTTACCCTTCTAATATTGTTACCTTAACTAGTCTCCAATTATTTGTTAAAAGATAGGTATGCACTATCATATCCTCCTCGTGTAGCCTTGGTCTCTTGATAAGATTTCTATAAAAAAATAAAATCTTTACATGATAACGTTAAGAGGGTGTTTGATATCATTTTTGTATGTTTTTAGGTGCTTTTAAAAAGTAAGTTTTGCTTGAAAAACATTAAACTATGATGTTTTTAGTGTTTTCTAATAGTTTTAATGCACGAGTGTTAAAAATAAAAATAAATCTGATAAAAATTCATTTCAATATATTTTCAAGTAAAAAGTTATTTTGAATAGATTTGACTATGAGGTTGAAATGGAACTTCAATCTTATTAAAAATATTAATTTGATTTTTTTTATAAGTAAACCATGGATCCAAACCTTTGCCAAATATGTACTAAGAGCGTGTTTGCCAAATACGGATAAGCATGCATATTTTGCAAGATTATCCACCTCTATTTCCATACCAAAAAAAAAACGCTCTATCACATTACGTAGTGATAAGTGTGCATGATTAAACGCTTCTTCCCCACCACTTGGTTGTCCATGATGCCTAAATTCTTATAAGTGATGCCTCTCGTCTTTGTAGGAACCCAAATACCCATACTCATTAGGATATCCAACATCAACCAAATAGTATTTACATACAAATAAGAATAGCATGCTAATTTTTAACAAAACTATATATATAAAAAAAAAATATGCCTTCAATTACCAAGTCTTCAATTTATTTTAAATCACAACCTTCTGGTGGTTTTGAAAATTTTTTACTGCAATTGTCAATAACCTCAAGAAAAATACGTGTATTGTGTGCATTCTTTTCCCATCCTGCCCACACAAACATGAATTGCATGTTGAAACTACAAGCGGCCATGACATTTTGTGTTGGTACACCTTTTCTTTCAATAAATAGAATTTGATTATCATATTGTATGTAGTCACGAACATGTGTGCAATCAATTACACCGACACAATTCTACAGGCCAAAAAAAATTAAGTAATCATAAACATTAATAAAATATTTCATATTCATTTAAACAACTTAATTAAAAAGAAATTCATCTTATCTTAAAATGTGGCATATATATTAGATTCATTGCAATTTCTCTTAGTGTGCTCATAAATTATGGATCTACTGGTTTTATAAGTTCTACACGAAACAAACATAATGATTTAAGGACTTATTTGAAATATATACTAACAGTTTCATCTGAATGTTGAAATCTCTCCTGTACTTCTTTATTTGACGCCGCTACTGCTATTGTAAATAGAAATATTGTCATCTTTTCAATAATGCTCATTCATTCTTCTTGAAGGTTTTAAGCCATGTTACGTTTCTAAATCATTACACAGACTCAATAAAGTAGCGTGTTCATCCTAAACACGTTAACACACCGTTTCCAACTACCTCTTAAAATCTCATTCAACCAACGCATCCTTGTATTGAATGAAACCATACATAGTTCTTTATGCATATAATTAATATAATACATATTTATAGCTCTAGCCATGCATATAATTAATGTATTCAAAACAAACTCCTCCTTAAAATAAATTCATCATTATCATCACTTTCATCGTCACCGTCATCATCATCATCATCATTGTTGTTGTCATCATAGTTGTTGTCGTTTCCATCACCGTCATCTCCAGCATCAGCAACTAAGGCACCACTACCTTCACAACTAGGATAATTAATGTGGTTTGCAATGCAGTTCATTACATTATCATAAACGTCATCAAAATCTTCATTAAATATGGCATAATAGCATTAAACCATAGATCATCCATATCTTCAATTACATGTAAATAAAAAAAATTGGTATGTTGTTAATAAAATACTTTAAATAATTAAATATCATTCAGTACAAAAAAAAAAAAAAACTATCAAAGAGTTGGTGAAAAATAATTTTTTACATACTTATAAAGTCAAAAAATAAGGTGTTTCACTTGCTTGTATCAAATGCAATTGAAAGGTTTATTCTAAAGAAGGTTGTGTCATTGGAAAACATGATACAAACAATTAAATAGAAAAAAAAAAAAAAAAAAAAAAGGTTTTCCCTCATTATATAGAAAAAAAAAATTAAAAGACGTCTACATCTCTTTTGAAATTTTTTGCTTTCAAAAGAATTACATTCTAACATGTATAAGCTGTAAAATTAACATAATTAACATACGGATGTTAATTTTATAGCTCATGCATGACATACATTCTGACATGTATGTTCTTTTGTAGCTAAAATGTTGCTACTTTCACATGATTCTAATAAAATTATTGTCCTCCTTCAATTATTCAAGATTCTTTGGCCCTATTTTTTTGTTTACTCCTCATTCCATGACTCATGAACATAGCCAGTGGGGTCATGCTTGATACCCTTATTGAATTCAAGTAATGTCAATATGTCTTGTGAAGCCAATTGCCCCACGATAGAAAGGAAAAATAAGGATAACAGTAAAGGCTTTAAAAGCTTCATATTCAATCTATCAAAAACTAAAAAGGAGGTTTCTAGCTTCTAACCAAACCAATTAATTCAAACCTTACATGCTCATAGCTAGACCCAACAGTGACAGCTTGAATATTACAAGAAAACAAGCCTTATAACATGAAGAAACAAACTCAGTTTTGTAAGGAAAAAAATAGTCAAGCTAAATGAACCAATAATTTCATCCAAGTCTCAACCATTTAGCAGTAAATACAAGAGAGACTTGGAAAGCCTTTACTTTAAGAAATAAAAGCATTGATGTCTAGAGCGCACAAGACAATACCACTTAACAAAAAATCACCAAATTTGTAATATTACCTAACAATGGAGCTCCAAGAGACCTTTACTACTACCACTGATAAAACCTTAGCTTCAAAAAAGAATTTTTTCTTCAACTAACCCCAAGCATTAAATAACATCAAGCTAAACAACGCAATAACATGACAGCCATAAAATTCAAAAAGGATCCTCAACATGGAATGTGGAATAATACAATGACTCAAACAAACTTCAGCAACTGGAAACTACTTTTTTTCAAAATTGTCATCACATTATTCTGTAAAAATAAAATAAACATGTATAAATAAATTATCGATCATAACATAACACAGTACATTTAGCTAACACTTGAACGTAGTTAATTGATTAACAGTTAAGAAAATGAAATCATACCATATGAGCTAAGCATGTTTACTTCGTGCATACATTTGCTACAATCATTTCAGCTTATATTCAAGATCACCCATATTGGACCACATTTCTCTTTTCCTTCTTAAACTCATATACTCCATAGCAAAGTCGTAAAAATCATCATCATTTGAAACTCTAGGAATTGAGTGGAGCTCAGACATCACATCGGAAATACTACAACCTTGTCGATCTATATTCAAAGAAGTGGAGTCACTCGTAGTCGATATACTCTCAAGTAGTTGATCTCATCTTGACAGCAACTGAACACCAATTGCAAATGTTTTCTTCTTTCTACCTCGAACCTTAGAATGATCTCGTTCTTTTCTTTTTCCACTACTTTTTATGTTGTAGCTGCTTGACATATTCACCTCACTAACCATTCAAGACATGTTAATCTCCAAATTTGAAATCTCATCCTCCTCTGAGTCACCGCTTCCTTCTTCTAAATCAGCACGATCAATGTTGGTATTGATTATGCCAGGATGGACATCATTGCCACCAAGTACTCCTGACGAAGAAGCCCATGTAAACTCTTCAGTTACAATAATGTTGAAAAACATTCTGTCAAATTTAATCTTTAAAGACGATTCAATACCGTTATGCCTGAATTTTTTTGCTCCTCTAATTTCCTACATATAATAAATAAAAGTAATTAATGAAGGATCATGTATTGAACATTTTTTTAAAATTTGACAACAATAAATGAAATTGTTAGGATAATGAGGAATTGACCTGAATTTTGTCTTTCCACCACTCATCGCTAGCTGAAATTGTTTTTAATTCACTACTCCAGTCAACACCAGTTTTAGAAATCAGCTTTGTCCATATCCTCCAATCCTTTTTACATCCATCTCATTTATTTTTCAATTGCGTTTTAGTGAATACATGGCTAGTTTGTTCTTTGAATGATGTTATAAAAAATTTCTACCCCATTTTATCGAAATGAATATTAGGGTCTCATTCTCATATCAATGGCCTTAATGCATAGATCACAAAATATATGCAATATTTTCTTTGTCCAAGCAGCCTTATCCATAAATTCAAGACCTTTCATAGTATCTTTTGAAACATTTAACAAAAGAAAACAATAAATGTTATCAATTACTTGGAGGGACAAATATAACCGTGGATTCAATCAAAACAACAGAAGAATACATGTTTTTTTTTTTATCATGCTTCTTGTTGGTGATTTCTCTCTTTAGCTGAAATTGCTCAAGTCAGAATTATTTTGGACATATCTGTTAGTTTTAACTTTATGTTTTGGAGGAAGTTTGAAATTTTGTAGTTCTAATAAATGAACAAATGAAACTTCTATTTTATCTTATTATGATTATCTTAAACAAGTGAGATTGGATTCATTTATCAATGACAGAAAACTGAAGCACATGAAAAAATATTCTTTGATTTTCAACTCAATACAACAAATTCAGTTAGGTTTTAGAGGGGGGGAAAACCCAGGCTCATAAGGCAACAGAATTGAAGTAGGTTCCAATTTCGTTGTAATATTCTATCCTTTCATTGCAAGCCATGGTTAACTATAATTGATAACCATAATATGAAAATGGTTGTAAAAAGTTTTACTGTAAATCTAAAGTTCAACATTACATGGGAATTTTTGTGAAAAACATAGGATGACAAAAACTAATTTGCTTATTAACATAAAAGAATCAAGCAAAGCACACATCAAATTACTTTTCCCCTCGACTAATTAGACCACTAATGGGATTACAGCAATTTAAAAAAAAAAAAAAAAACTTGTAAACTCTACCATTTTTAGTGTCAGATTCAACAATAATCAACATAGATGAATCACATTGTTTCCAATATACAAAAGAAAAATCAAGCAACAACAATGTGAACTATTAAAAGACCAAGAACCCGATTTCATTGCAGAACAACATCTAATTAATCACAATAAACAGAATTCATGAAGCAGCAAATAAAATAAATTTGAAGATGGAGATAAGACAAAAATTTATGATTCTCTCTCTAATGTGAGTTTTCCTAGCACAAATCTGTTGCTTTTTTCTGCAAACCATAACAATGGAGACCTCTCACCAAATTTATATCAGTGAAGGTGACAAATCTTCATATGAAATAACAAAGGACAGAGGGGAACAAGGCGAATGATAATTGCTTGAAAGAAGATGGTTTGAGAAAAGAAGGCACCCTTTTCGTTGTCGTTTAGAAGGAGACGAAAGAAAGGAATTGAGGGGAACAAGGATGAAAACTTTGGGAAATAAGGGCATGATTTTTCTAGATCTGAACAATAAAGCCTCTCGGTTGTTTTGGGAAAGTTTTACAATGTTAATTATTCAGCATTGTCAATAAGAGAGATGAGAACACGGCCATACGAGAAAAGCAATTGAAAATTGCTTTTTACAAACTGAAGGTCCATCCTCCCATCCTCGGTTTTGGGTAGAACCCACGTATAATAAAAATATGGTTAATATTTAACCAAACACTTGTGAACCATATATGTTTGCAGCCGCAGCGTCAAACATGCACTAATAAATTAAGTGAAATCAAAGTTTTTCTCCTTAAATCTCGTACTTGTTTAAGTTAACTTTGATTTTTTATCAATAGCATATAATTAATGTATATTAAAAACTATTATATGCAATAATGTTTAACAATTTAAAGTATATACATATGAATATGCATAAATATACTACTACTATTTAATCAGATCATGATAGAAAAACGCAACCTATCATATCTCTTATAGGATAAACATGGTGTTATTTTCATAAAGGAAAGGGCCAATATCCATCAAATCGGACCAAATCATAATCTAAAAAATATATATAAAAGAAAAAAGAGGTCATTTAAGTAATTTTGTATAATTAACATTGAACCCACCCAAAGCAAGGTTTATCAAATCAAGGGCAATTTGGACAACCAATCTCGCCAGCACATAATTTGTAAAAGGCCTACTCCCACCAGCCTTTCATTCACCATCGTCATCACAAAAACTCACTGCCCCAGACTCGAACTGAAGCGAAAGTCCTAAAGACCTGACTTGAAAAACCTCGGACAACACCCATCCATCTGTTAATCTCTCTGAAACTCTGTACTTCATCTGTACACATAAACCTTAACAATGTCTCTGACACAAGTATCTTTCCTCCCTTTCTTTCTCTCCCTTATCTTCATCCTCTCCACCATCACCACAACCACATCCACTTTACAAAACCTCCTTCAAATCCACGGCTTACCAGGCGGTCTCTTTCCAAACAATGTCAAGTCCTACAGTCTTGACCAAGATGGTCGCTTAGAGGTGCAGCTAGATGGTCTATGCATGACTAAGTATGAGACAAGAGTGGTCTTTGACAGTGTGGTTAGAGCCAATCTCAGTTATGGTGGGCTTATGGGGTTGGAAGGGCTTATACAAGAAGAGCTTTTTCTTTGGCTTCCAGTCAAAGGTTTTGAAGTAAATGATCCATCTTCTGGGTTGATCTCTGTTGATATTGGTCTTGCTCATAAGCAGCTCTCTCGTTCTCTCTTTGAAGTTCCTCCTGTTTGCAAGCCCCAAGGTAATTAATTAATTTATGGGTTTTGCTCTTCTTTGATTTCTCTTTAATGGGTTTTTCTTAATTTATTTTAGTTTTGCTTGGATTGACTTGAGTTCTGATTAGATTTTGATGAGTATTTTTCTTCAATTCTGCTGTTTTTGTCTCTTTTTTTGTTTTTTTTAATCTCACTCTAGTCCAGAGAAAGATATAAATGGAAAAAAAATGCTGCAATCCTCTCATTCTGGATCACGAAAAAAAATGAATTGTACACACTCAACTTGATATGTTCAAACAATTATTAATTGTTCATTTCGGTGAAAAGAAAAGATTTTATATTTTTATAAATGGAGAAAATTTTTCTTTTTTCGGAATTTAGCAAATTTGTTTCTTTTAAAGGAATTTCTAGAAAACATTTTGAAATTTACTATTGGAAAGCTAATTGAGAAATCAATTATGTGAAATATTGCAGGGGCTGCGGATCTATTGAAGAACTTTGGAAGGAAAATTGGAGTTCAGTTTCAGAGATGAAAAAAAAAAAGAAGAAGCAAATTAAACTCCTTCGAATTGAGACAGAACTTTCTCTTTCTCTTTCTCTTTTTGTTTTTTGTTTTTTCTTTTCTTTCTTGTTTGGATGCTACATAGAGCCTGTCAAAAAGGAAACTGGGGGATAAATTGAGGAATCAAATGGCAAACTTTTGGAATTCTTAGATTCTTAACTGATAAAAATATTTAATTACTTAAAAAAGATATTCAATGATTGCGCTGGTCAGTTATGTTCTTAATGTTTTGCTGAATTTGAAAGGAAAGGTTGTTCGCATCTGAAGACAGGGAAGCTGATGGGATATTTGAAATTTGGTGTGCTATATTATTCCCAACTAGCTTTGTGAATTTATAGCTATAAATTAGGCTAGGAAACATTAAATTCCCTAAAACTTTTGTCAGGGAATGATCAATATAGCTAGCTGCATTTACTTCTTTGTAAGATAAGGAAATTTGGCTTCATCTCTCTGTCTCTCTCTCTCTCTCTCTTTCACTAAATCATTGTTATTTTCTTCCTAAATTTGATTTGAAATAGGGACGACAAAAATAATATTTTTTACTTATTTATTGGAAGGTATATTCGACTTTGTGTTATACAATGGAAATTGTTACCTATTGGAATTGTTAACCTCGAGATTATTATATTATTAAATTTCAAATATCAAGGTACAAGGATTCGCCAACTTATGGCAAAAAAAAAAACATAGATATGGAGGCGTATATGAAATTTCAAGACATGAAAAAAATAATAAATTAAACAAAAGGCTGATTTGGAGGACGATTTCTTGTGGATCCAAGTAGTGGGCACCAGCTTGGTTGAGCTAGAAATCCCAAAACCAATTCACATGCAAACGGCTAAAGATATTATTCTATAGATTTGAATTCTTTTATATATATATATTGAAAGTATATAGTCAAGAACGTACCGTGGCTGCAGTCTTGTCTTGTCTTGTTTTTTAAACTTGCTATCGGGGTGTGGGGGTGGATTGGATTCTTATTTCCATGATGAACGGCACTGTGTTTTAATTTGTTTTTGATTTAAAGTTTGCTTTAAACCTGCAAATCATCTATGTTTCGACACAGAACTAATGGTTGCTGACAATTTACTTTGGGAAAAAATCACAATTCTTGCTTAGAAAATTGAAAGGGAGACAACAAGGGGATTGATGCACGAGTCAATTTGGGATCTTCTTATATTTGAAAAATCAAAATATTTCAAACATTAATGGAACTCAAATGCTTATTTATGTACTTTGATTCAACTCTATTTTTCCTTGATGTTCTCTTGAATATGTGAAATGTGAAATTAGCAATCAGAATTCGAAATTTAGTCCCACAACTCGCATCATGGATCCATGTTAATCCAGCACAATCTCACTGTCAATTTGATTTTCCAGCTCATTGCAATTGCATTTTTCGTGTCATTTGCTAGTTGGGAAATTGGAAGAGCAGTGGCTAACGAAGACAGTATCTATCAATACTTTCTTACATTTAAGATAAGATAATGTAACGATTTGTACTGTGTAGATCTTACATCATCATCGTCTCAAAATCTCAAGAGTTTCTAGGATTCCTTTTTTCGTGAATCCTGAAGAAAAGATAAGTATACATTAGTTAAGTAAGCTGAATCCAACTAACCAAGAGCTATCTCCCAACTTCAAAATTCTTTGAAGAGAAAGAAGAATTCAGGCATCCTGGATTTTCTTCGTCTCGTGACACGAATGTAACACAGAACCACTGCAACAATGGCCATCAAGAACCCGCCAAGAATCACATCTCCCCCAGCTTCAGACTTATCAGAGTGATGTCTTGCTATCCGCCTGAACCAGGGACCAGCAGGGATTACAACCCCACCTCCAGATGGTGCCGGACTTGGAGCAGGTGGCTGCGGTAATCCTAACATCGACAGATCAGCTAGCACAACGCTGAGGAGAAGAAGCCTAGCCATCAAATTACTTGATTATTTCTGTGGTAATTCTTAAATATGTGAATGGTAGTCTTGATCTCATTATATATCCATGCACCGAGACAGCTTTAGATTTGGTATTGGCTGTCAATATAATAAGAGGATATTAGGTAAGCAATGTTTGGTATGAAAAGTGTGGCAGATGACTCCAAATCTTGGCCTGTGGATCTCTAGGCAATATAGGGAAAGTGCTGCTGGGGGAGGTTTATGTAGGGAGATAGATTAATTCAACCAATCGGGGACTTGAATCGTAGGGAGAAGAGGAATTCCACCATTCGAGGACTTAGACAGAATGTCATCTGTAATCTTGGGTTTCGAATCCCATTTTTTATCATGTGGGATTAATTTGAAGACATGGATCTGCATGCTGTCTTGGTTCTTTAATTATTAGCACTTTCTCGAGGCCTATAATTAATTTATTTTCAATCAAGAGACCATTGTCTCTGTGCTCAATAGAAATCCTGTGTTACTTAATCTGTCTGCTGTTCTTACATGAGCTTCGACTTGAACCATGCATATGAAAATCTGAAGGAAATGAGTCATGAAACTTGGCTTTGCAATTAAGGCTGCGCTTCTTTTACTTAGGAGTTTTTATGTTTGCGGTGCAAAAAACACAGTAAGATATTTGTTAACAAATTAAACTGTGTTTTTTTTATTATGAAACCATTAAAAATTAAGTTTAAAACATAAATTTTAAGAAGCAGTTTTTATATGTTTTTGTAATTGAATTTTATGAAACTCTGTTTTTTTTGCATTTTAAAAGTATTTTTAAAAAATAATAATTTTTTTTACTTTAAATTAATATTTTTTTTATGTTTTCAGAATCATTTTAATACGCTTATATCAAAAATTATTTTTAAAAAATAAAAAAAAATTATTTTAATGCATTTTCAAATAAAAATCACTTTGAAAAACAACGCAACCACACAACTATCCAAACATTTTATACATATTTTTTGCTGTACATAAATTTCAACCATAATTTTTTACCAAATATTTATCTAACTCCAACTAACATACTTTTTGAAAACTTATTTTTTTCAAATCACAGTTACAAAAACTACTTTAAAAACAAACGCACTCTAAAGCAGTGTTTAGTATTATCACGGCTGGTTTTTCTAAGTTTTTTTTTTAATTATTAAAATATTATTTATTTTTTAAATTTTATTTTTTATATTAATATATTAAAAAATATAAAAATATATTTTAAAAAATTAAATTTTTAAAACAGGTATTTGTGCGGCGTTCCCCAACACTTGCATAACTAATCTTCGGTTTGAAAATTGAGTTCCCTTTGTTGGACTGTTAATTTCTTTGCAGAAACTAACCACACGGAAGGTGGCGTGTGGAAAAATTTCCACATCCTAGCCTTTATATAGAAGGGTAAATTTAGGAGTTACATTTTATCTAAACTATCATTTTGAAAATATTTAGTTAATTAATATATATTATAATTAGTTTTATATGAGTCTCTTTAACAATTTTATCTTTGAAAAATTGATTTTTAAAAAATATAATTTATATTTTTGAAAAATCTTTTGTCTTTTTAAACTGTAACAACAAAAATCACCATAATACAAAATACATTTTAAAAGTTTCCACCGGTTTCTATCATTAAGTGTTTGGGGTCAAATTTAGAGAATCAACATAAATTTGAGATTTTTTTATTTTCTAAAAAATATTTTTTAAAAAAAAATAAAAAATAAAATAATTATAATTTTATAAATTATTTCAAAGAAAATAAATAAAGATAAAGATAAAGATAATCAAATCTGAGAGATTAAAAAAATTTAATTAAAAAAATAATAAAAAAAAAAAAATAACAATCATAAAAATAAGGATCGAAATTGATATAAAAATTAAATTAAATTAAATTTTAAAAAATAAAATTGAAAAAAAAAATTAAAAAAAAAATATATAATATTAAAAATTTAAGAATTCAATTTAATATAATCAGCAAATAATATAATATTTTTAAATTTTTACAACTTGTAGAAAGTGTTTTCTATCCAAAATAAATATATATATATATATTTTAAAAATCAAACTAAATTTTTTTTTTTAATTTTTATAATAACAAATAAATATAAAAAAAAATTAATTTTAAAAAATTCAATTTTCATTAAACAAACAAACAATTATTGGACAAGCAGGTCGGCAGTCAAAGTTTTCGGCTTTTTTTCATTTTCTTTTTTTAAGCGCTAGTTCTCAGACACAACAAAAAGCTAGCATAAGCAGCTCAGAAATAAATAAACTGATAATTTTGCACTTTATGTTGAACATGCTGACTTGCATTTATACGTTGAACCACACAGTAGATGATACAGTGTGAATTTTCAAACTCTAAACTAATGTTCCTGCAAAAATTAGCTAAATCAACCTTCATAATTTATGAATAATTCTGTAATCAGAAGCACTAGAAGGGTCTCTATATGCCTTTGATGATCTGTGTCAACAGTTCCTTGGTCTGCTGAACTGTGAGAGTATCGCCGAAAGCACCCTGAAATCACATAACATTTGAGCTTAGAAGACAGAAAAACTAACGAAAAGTACTTAGAACACAGACAAGGTACATCAGAAACACACAATTATTGGAGCAATCTCTTTCTGTTTTATCCTCTTTTTGTTTGTAAATGCAGGAACCATGCTGGTGTTCTTAGCCTGCTATAAATAACAAGGTAGCCTCACATGTACGTAGCCTTACAAGAACCTCTACCTTGCTATAAAACCAGTCACCTGTCATGGAGGTGCAGAGGGCATCTACTAAAACAAATGACTCTAGATTTTGGTCCATACCTCAACACAGGCTGTAACAAGCATTGCTCCTTTAGAGGTAGTGACATTGCTGTCAATGAGTTCCAAGCCAAAGCAAGCCATTTTCTCCATCAATCTAGCGAACCCGCCTCTCTTCTTCTCCAAGATAATCTTGATCCAGAGCTTATCCCCTTCGATGCTAGTCACCTGAACATCTTCCTGCAAATATCAACAGAACCAAACAAACGCAAGTTAAGGCTAGAAAAATTACATTAGCAGCTTTTTTAGACTGGTGAGAAAAGTTGTATTGAAGTTTTTTTCAATAAAACCTCAATCCCGCACTGCTTCATTTCCTCAGAAGCATCAATCTCATTAACCCTGGTCTTGAATTCCTCTTCCGACGATGATGCTTCCATTTCTTGAAGCATGTCAGTAAGAGCCTCCACATTTTTCTTCAGCTCTTGGATGTAAGTGATTGCATCCTCAATTATGGTGCCCTTGTTCATCTAAAAAACAGCCCAGGATTTCATTAGCAAATCACCATTAACAACACATGATCATGTCAAGAAAATAAAATCAAGATTAGGGTAGTTACATTTGTGATAATAGGGACTAGTGCACGCAATGTCAAGAGCCTGTTACTCAGCTTCTCTCTTCTCCTTCTTTCTGCATGAAGGTTCTTTGATTTGTAACCAGCTGTATCATCATAGCTAGTCCTTTTCCGGCCCATCCTCCCCCAACAACTGCCTTCTTGACCAGCTAATCCTAACTCATTCATGGCTAAGTATTTCATTGTCATGACAAGAGGTACTGACCAAGTGAGAGAGAGAGAGAGAGGATGAACTTCTGGATCAATACTACAATCTACAACTAAGGACATTAGTCGTGTTCTTGGCTACTTATAAAGCAGTTACTCACACAAGTGAGAAACAGAATCTCTGTTGCTTTAATTGTGTGTGTGTGTGTGTGAGAGAGAGAGAGAGAGAGAGAGAGAGAGGGAGAGAGAGGGAGAGAATATGGTTAGTTGCATGCAATTTGCCAATATTCTTTTTTTATTTTTTTTGTTATAAAATTCTTTCGATTGAGAACCAAGAAACATAACAACGTGGTAATTTCAACTCAAACAAAAATATTCTAGTATTAATCCGAGTTAATTATTTTTACTAAAATCATGTTTTTCTTTTGAAAAAATTATTTATACTATTGGATTTAATCGAGTTAATCAAATTATTATTATATTTTCAGGATTAATAACTTAATTTGTAATGTTTGTAATAATACAAAAAGTGTGAATAGAACGAAGGAGACAATATTGTGTCCTATTGAAGGACAGTTTTGTTGTCAAAAGTGTGCTTGGCCACGCTAAAGATGTGTTAAGGGGTGATGTTGTGTACCAAACAGATGCCAGAAACCAAATATTGAATCACGTTAAAGCTTTTTATTATTATTATTATTATTAATATCAAATATGAACATATAGTTAAAGGAATACACATGTGCAAAACAGGTAACAGAAATATATATGTAATTTTTTTATTAAAAATCAAATATGAACATATCAATCTATAAAAAAAAAAAAAATCTTTTATTTAATTAAACTGAACTTACCCGTAATTTTCAATAAGGAAAAAAGACATATAACATTATGTTAAACTTTTATTTATTTATTTAATAATATTTCCTCAACAATTATATTTATTATGCATTAATATATATATATATATATGAATTTATTTATTATGATATATTGAATTTTAATATTCTTATATCACTTTTATTATGCCTAATGCAGGCGTTAAAAACACTATTATATTTGAAAAAGAAAAAATAATAATCTCAAAACAGAGTCTATGAGTATCAGTTGGGTTTGTATAAAATCACACGCCTACTAGTACAGGGTTAGGCCCAAGACATCGAACGACAAATCATTCCAAGTGCATAAAGAACGACAAGTCATGCATGAATCATAAGGGGACATCTTAAACCCTACGAACCACACAACAGTGTCATTTTCACTTTGACTCCCAGGCCCCAGCCTCTCCATAACCCAAAAACTATGTCGGCTTTATCCCGCCTTTTCCGCAGCACATTCTCCACCGCCACCTCCGCCGCAGCAACCGAAAATACCATCGTCAGATCACTCTCTAACGAAGTTTTCAGAGAACGCAGCCTCAAACGTCTTGTTGAAAAATTCAAAAAAGCTTCCGAAAATGAGAGGTTTCGAACTAAAAGTGCCATTTACAAAGACACCGTGCGCCGCCTCGCAGCTGCCAAAAAGTTTCGCTACGTAGAAGAGATTCTAGAGAACCAGAAGCAGTATCAGGACATGTCGAAAGAAGGTTTTAATGCTCGTTTGATTTCTCTTTATGGTTCATCGGCCATGTTCGATAATGCGCGCAAGGTGTTTGATGAAATGCTCGAAAGAAAATGTGCCCGGACGGTGCTGTCTTTCAATGCGCTGTTGGGGGCTTGTGTTAATTCGAAGAAGTTTGATGAAGTTGATGGTTTATTTAGAGGGTTATCGGAGGAGTTAGAGATTGAACCGGATTTGGTTTCGTATAACACGGTCATGAAGGCCTTTTGCGAGAAGGGTTCGTTGGATTCGGCTGTTTCGTTGCTAGATGAGATTGAGAAGAAGGGTTTGAAGCCTGATTTGATTACTTTTAATACGCTCTTAAATGGGCTTTATGCGAATGGAAGATTTGATGCTGGGGAGAGGATTTGGCAGCGAATGAAGGAAAAGAATGTTAAGCCTGATGGCAGGAGTTATAATGAGAAGTTGCTTGGATTGGCATTGGAGAAGAGAATGAAAGATGCGACTAAGGTTGTTGAAGAAATGAAGAGCGAGGGGATTGGATTTGATATCTTTAGTTACAATGCTTTGATTAGAGGGTTTGTTAATGAGGGTGATTTGGAGGAAGCCAAGGGTTGGTATGGTGAGATAAGGAAATCTGATATTAAACCAGATAAATTGACTTTTAAGACATTGATTCCTTTCGTTGTTGAGAAGGGTGATGTTGCCTTTGCCTTTGATCTTTGCAAGGATGCTCTCTCTAGCAAGTTGGCTGTTAAGGAGGCACTGATACAACCTGTGCTGGATGCATTGGCTAAGGAGTCAAAGATCAACGAAGCAAAGGAGCTTGTGGAACTCAGCAAGGCACGTCGTTCCGATTCTTTAAAGTTGACATTGCCTTCAATATAGGCATGCAATTGCCTCTCTGGTTTCGTTTTTTCAGCTGTTGAGAAGAGAAGGATTTTATGGAGCTTTCGCCGTTAAATAATTCCAAACATCTTATAGCTTGATCAGTGGCACTCCACACTTTCTTTCTTAGTTCGGTTGTCTTTATTTTCTAGTGGTAGTCAATCTATGCTCTAAATTGTCATTGAAATTTTATAGCTTTGCTTTCATTTCTATGTCAAGTTTTTATTGCCGAATTAGTACGTGTTCTTAAGTTTATTCTTAAGTGAGCCAAATTGAAAATTTCCGTCTTCAAAGTTTGAGTTTTTTATTCTTCTTTTGGAATCACCTTATTGTGGGAAAGACTCATTGTATAAATGGATGTAATCTTGAAAAAATATGCAACCTTTTCACATTTGAAACTGCTTTCAGAGATGGTTGCCTGTCAATAACAATATCCTTGCTTATGTGACTCAAATATAGACGGTTAAAAAGTACGTGGCAGGTGAGATTCTGCCAGCCTCTGGCAAAGTAACCTCCCTTGTGACTTCACCTGAGGTACATTCAACGGAGATTATGGGTACAAGTCCTACCCTTGATTCTTGGGATAGCTTGTAAATTTCTTACTTCCTTTTATAGCACACTTGTTGTAAGGCTTAAATGATTTTTAAAAAAATATATATTATTTTAATATATTTCTAAATAAAAATTATTTTAAATTATAATCATTATTACAATTCTAAAAATATCATAAAAAACATGCTTTTTAATTTATATATATATATATATATATATATACACACACACACTAGATTGGTGGCCCTTGATAAATTATTATTTTTAATGTAGAAAAATAAAAGAGCATATGCTTTTAAACTGTTTTATAAAATAAAAAAATAATTACAAATCAAAATATTAATACATACATTTAGTTAAATAAATTATATATACTAAAAAATAAATAGTAAAAAAAGGTTATTAATACTTATTAAAAATTAAAAATAAAAAGTTAAAAGATAAATATCAATTAAAATACATGGTCTCGTAAAACAAACTAACTAACTAATTAAAATATAAGGGAAACAAATATTATGCATAGTAATATTAGAAAAATATATTATAATTTTACTTGAAAAGCATTTAAAATATATATTTCAATTAGTCTCAATTAAAATTAAAATACGCATCAAACTCATATATTTAATAAATTCATTTAGAAAAGAAAATTCTAAAGCAAAAACAAAAACCAGTGTGTTAGCAAAAGCCCCTTGCCAGAGTTACTCAACTACGAGAATTAACTTCAATATTAATACATATAAGGATGTTGATAATTTGATTAAAAGGAAGAACTCCCTTCTTAAAATTAATTACTCATTGTAATGATATCCATATTATATTGCAGATTCTTACGACTGGCTTTTGGAACTCTCAAAGAATCGGTATTCCACTCTAGGTTATCTTTGCAAAGATCCCTTCTTGGTATTTTGTTGCAGGCATTTCCCATTGCTTGGAAATTTACTGGAAGCTTAAGCTATTTATGTGATGTATACTTTGTGACCTTCGGAGAAGAATCTCAATAAGCTGTGAAATCTGTTCACAATACGAACTCAAATTAGAGAATATAGAACAAAGATCTCAGAAAGCTTTCACAATCCAAACATGTTGATAGCTTACCGCATGAAGACCAAGTTCGCTAGATTCAACAAGAACCCATAGCTAGAGGCGAATAGGTCGCTGACCGACTCGGTGATCAATTTACGTCCATCCTTGAAGCAATAACCTTCTATCCCATCTTCAAAAGAGGAATCGATCGCTGTGGGCTAGAATTCTTGACCTGGGTTTTCGAGGCCTCTAGAGAAGGTCTTTTAAGGTGTTTGTCTCACGACATGAAGGCTTGTGCAGAGGCCTGTGGCCGCAATGATATGGTTCTCGTTGTCGTCTTGTAGGTCTGGCTGCGACAACATGCTTCCAAGCAAGCGAGGAAGATGAACTTGGAGCTCAACCTTCAAATAAAAGAACAAACCGAAGGAGAAATTTTACAGCCTCGAGTGTTTGAACAACCAAACTAGAATTAAAGGGTCTGTGTTTTTTTGTGAATTAGGGAAGGTGGGTTCTCTCTCTCTCGCATGAGGAGAGAGAATTGTTGACATTAAGAATCAAGAATGGGATTGATTGATAAGAATCGGAATTGTTGGGGGACTTAATTGGTATGATCGACGGGTGGGGATCCAAATGAGACATGCATATAGTACGAGGGGCAGATTTTTCCTTTCCCCTTTTGGTTTTAACACCAACCATTACTAGCAGAGAGGTCTTGAACCCCTTTCTCTCAGTAAGCTCAAACAAAACCCAAAATGAGCAAATCGTCCTCTGCCTGTGGCCGCCTCCATGGCATCTTCAAAAGATCTCCCTCCTTCAGACCGCCGGCCGCCGCAACCGCGACCAAAAAAAGAGGCACACTCGAGAAAATGGTAAGCAGGTTCAAGAAATGCTCAGAGTCCAGTTCATTCCGGTCCCGCTACGACATATATGCGATCACCGTCAAACGCTTAATCAAATACAATCGACTCTCCATGATCAACGAGATCCTTGACCACCAAAAGAACTTCCCTGATATGACAGA
Source organism: Populus alba (assembly GCF_005239225.2). Taxonomy (NCBI): domain Eukaryota; kingdom Viridiplantae; phylum Streptophyta; class Magnoliopsida; order Malpighiales; family Salicaceae; genus Populus; species Populus alba. Next base: position 2,557,663 of record NC_133287.1, read on the forward strand.
TGAGACCTTCACTGCGCATCTCATTTATTTATATGGGAAAGCCGGCATGTTTGATGACGCCCGCAAACTGTTTGATGAAATGCCCGATTTAAAATGCCCTCGCACAGTTTTCTCATTTAATGCCTTGTTATTGGCGTGTATTAATGCACGCAGGTTTGATGAGATTAAAAAACTTCTTGCAGATTTTAGATCTGAGCTGGGAATAACTTTTGACGTGGTTTCTTACAGTATTGCTATTAATGGCTTCTGCAAGATGGGTGATTTGGTGTCCGCTGAAATGGTGTTTGATGAAATGATAAAGAGTGATGTAGAGCCGAACTTGATCACGTTTAATACGCTTTTAAATGGGTTTTATTTGAATGGCAAGTTTGCTGACGGAGAGAGGATTTGGAGTCGCATGGTGGAAATGAATGTTGTGCCTGATGTAAGAAGTTATAATGCAAAGTTGCATGCTTTGGCGTTGGAGAACAAAATGAAAGAAGCTGTTGAAGTAGTTGAGGAAATTAGAGATAAGGGGTTTGAGCTAGATGTGTTTAGTTTCAATGCTTTGATTAGAGGATTTATTAATGGTGAGGATTTGGAAGAAGCTAAGCAGTGGTATGGTGAGATGAGGAGGCATGGTTGCGAGCCGAATAGGGTGACTTTTCAGTTTTTGATTCCCTTTCTTTGCGAGAAGGGTGATGTTGGTTTTGCTGTTGAGATTTGTGAGGAAATTTTTGACAAAAAGTGGCATGCAAGAGCAGAAGTATTGCAGCTTGTGGTTAATAGATTGGTTATGGAGGCTAAGATCCAAGATGCAGAAAAGCTCGTGCAAGATGGAAAGAAACACAAATATGAACTTCTCTTGCCATGAAATTGCTTGCAAATGAGCGGTACAACGGTTTCTGTTAGAGCGCCAGAGCTTGTGGTGAGATGCAGAGAAAGATGTCACTATCTCTTTCTGCTACTTCAAGTTCTAGTCGAGAAGAATAGCAATGTTACTGCTATAAATAACTTATCAATCATTGTTATCATACTATCCAAGTGTTGCATAAGAACCTTCAATTTTATCCAAGTCGGAATACTGCTTTAAGTTCATCGTCATTTACAAAGCCATCAAATTCATTGTTCGTCAATTTCATTATATATGCGGTTTCTTGGGAGGCTGGTGCCATTACAGCCTTGGCTATCAGCTTCTCGGTCATCGAAAATGTTAGTTTTGCCAAAATAAAGTACAATTCTATGATTCATTCTTTTCCCAGTCAAGAAATGGAAGCCCATTAGAGCATTTCAATAGTTCGGTTCTTCCAATCAGAGAAAATTGATCACGAAAGGTTATTTCGATCTTCAAAAAAAGGCTTTGTTATAATTACATGTACTGCGGGTAAACAAGCTACTCAAGTCTCAACTGGGTGTAAGATTATCATACAACAAGAAGTAATAAACATCTTAGCAAATGAACAGTATTTTCTTCAAGAAGCTTCTTTATGTTGTTGTATATCACCAGGCACGCATTGTTCTCTTACAAGCTTGCATCTCATGATTTTTCCTCAAAATCAACATCAATGATCTCAGGATCTGACTTTGAACTCCTGGTCCCTCTACCACCTCCTGAAAAGAAATCCCCAGGCCCTCTGCCTGGAAAGCCCCCCTTAGGCTGCCACACGGTGTTACCACAACCACCACAACGAATCACTTGGTTCTTGTAACCAACGAACTGTCTTTTACAAGCTGGACAAGCTCCCTGTCCAAATTTGACATATTTATAGGGGACCTCTATGCTAATATATAATTTACCGCAAATAAAGACACAAACAGAAGATGGTGTATTAACTTTTCAGCAGCTCAAGCAAATCTAATAAGCAGTGCAATCAAGAAATCTGCTCAAGATATTTAAATTCTTGATGAATGAAAGATGCATGGATTTAAGCCATTCGATCAAGAATTAAGCATGAAATTAGTAGTTTCAGAAAGTCAAGAGTTCTAAGGGCACTTAAGGTGCACCAAGTGTAGAACGGATTTTTTTTAAGAAGAAAGAAAAAGACAAAAGTTGTGCATTTCAATCTTTTTCAAAGACTCCATAGTATTTGTTCAATCATCAAAATATCAGTGCTTTCAATTGAATACAATATGTTGTGTTCAATAATCTTAATCAAATAAGAACCAGCAACTCCTTATCAACTAATATCCCTAGCCTAATTCTACTAAACATTAAACAACATAAATAAGAAGTTTCCTCCGTTACAAAAAATTTTTAGATTAATATCAACAAAATTAATTAACGACAGAACCAAAATATCCTTTCTATCAATTGTATGGCCATAAAACAATAAAGTCAAAAGCAATGTGTCATAGCCAGTGATACCTTGATAACAAGATTATTTGCCAAAGTCCCAATGAGAAGAGGTCCAGCAATCGGCAGAACCCATGTAGCAATTATGAAGAGCCGAAACATCCACCCAGATAATGCAAACCAGAGGAAAAAAATAGTCTAAAAGGCAACAAACAAAGCAAACACACAAGTAATTCTAAATGTGAGACTAAAAACAATTAGATAATTAGAAAAGCACAACCAATGGAAAGGAAATCACTTAATTCAGACTACTGAATCCAGAGATAATCGTCTATTAAAACTCCTACAAATTTATATTTACACATTGCATTTTCCATAGAGAAAAACAAAAAGGAATGGACTACTATTAAACTAGTTTTAATAGGACATGCTAGGTGCAATTTAATGTTTACTTGTTGCATTTTCCCCAGAGAAAAACAAAAAAGGAATGGACCACTATTAAACTAATTTCATTAGGACATGCTTGGTGAAATTTAATGACAATAAAAACATTTTACTTGCAATAACGCATGCAAAGTACAGAGGGATTATACTCACAACAAAACTCCTTCCTATTGGGGTATCGAAAAAGTCACTAATCTGCTTCCTGTACTGAAAAGATAAAATCATTGATCAAACCAAAAGCTCAAATAACTTAGAATGACATTAAAAAAATATGACATCATCAAAAATAATACTATTCCAAACTGTGAAGAGTAAAGGAGACTTGTTTATGCCATTAACTTTATATTAGTGGTAGGCAGAGTTTTTGCCAATAAATTATTAGTGTCCAACATTAAAATAAATTTTGAATGAAACCAATTAATCAAAACTAAATCTAAAGTCTGTAGGTCTTCCATAATCAATCAATTGCATAATATGGAAAAATTACTATTATAAATTACAAATCCTATAAAAGCCACCTGGGATGGGGCTCAAATCTTGGTTTTAAATCTTAACTGCATCCATGATAGAGGAGTCAAGGGGTCGTCACCAGCATTATGTAATGGTTATGTAATGGTTGTGGATGTCTCTGTTAAGAATTATTAGCAACTCTATGCAACATGGTAGCACTGCACACGTTAACACAATACCCACACTTTTAGTACTTAAGTATAAGAAACTAAATGGTTTTGTAACTTTTTATGGTCCCTTACTATGGCATTTTTAGTGCTTTGTATCATTGACTAGTGACTACTAGAATGTTAGACCCTGAATATTCACTATGGTGGCAGCAAATATTCCTCAATCCATCTTTGAAAACATGTCATCAAATCAGCATATCACATAAATCTAACCTCAAAATCTTGTGAAATATGCAGCAACCAATATTTAATACACCTCTGGCTACCTAAAGTAAGAATTTGAAAGTTGCAACAGCAATGCAAAGTATGAAAAGAGCTTTATAATATAGGCTAGATGGGGACCGTGGAATGAGTAGTCACAAGCTTCATTTCCTCCAATTCTTTGAAAATACAAATGAAGTAGCAACTAATTTGCTCCTGTTTCTAGGTGCTTTTCACCAGGTATCATTTTCAAGGCTCTCTCAAGGTTATTAACCTCAGTATGTTTTGATTAATTTCCTTGATTATGAGAAGAAACAGAGAAGGAAATAAATATGTCATATGCATGATCTCATCAACAAGAAACTCAAGCAAAAGCGCAATTAAAGATTAAACTAACTTACGTTTCTGGTCCCGGCTTCAACACGGGAGCTAAAATGATTGTAGGTTATTATTTTTCATGTTAGTGTTCAAGCAACAGTTCATAATACAGTGAGGAAATAAATATGTCATATGTATGATCTCATCAACAAGAAACTCAAGCAAAAGCACAATTAAAGATTAAAATAACTTACGTTTCTGGTCCCTGCTTCAACATGGGAGCTAAAATGATTGTAGGCTATTATTTTTCATGTTAGTGTCCAAGCAACTGCTCATAATACAGTGCAACACTATGCATAACTATTTCGATTTGTTAAATTTAATGTACCATGGATCCATTATCGGGGGGGTATAATTAGAATTTCATGGAACTCTATTTTATTTTAATAAAGTGTGTCTGCATGTACTATTTTATTTTCATTTAATTTTGATAGAGATTAGTTTATATCAGACAGTTATGATTGCTCGTTATTAAGGTTACATTATCGAAAACTTATATAAGCTTCATAATGTGTTTTGTTTTTTTCTAACAATTCTTAATAATTTTCGGACGTTTAGTTTCCTGCATGAGGATTTCTACTAAGAAGTGATTCATTAAGCTTACTAATGTGAAGTTATTGGTTCTAGAACTAATTTCCTTTTTTCTCACCAAAAAGTCCAGAAACCAAACCAATTTCCCAAAGAAGAAATTTCCCAATTCCTATATTAGTAACCCCTTACCATATGCTTATTGCCTGAGAACTTATTGCCCTCTACTCCAATGTCATTGGATCAAGACTTTCTACTTTGTTTCTAGATTTAAGGTCCAGATTAGTTTAATGTTTCAGTTTTCAAATTATTATATAGGATTGTTTAGACTCCATGACTTTCTATGGTCCTCGGTTAGACAAGTATGGATTAAAACTCACTACAACAGCCAAGCTAAACAAGTGTATAACAATTAGATGAGCAGATATCTTTTTCTTTCTTTCTTTCTTTTTTCCATGTATTAAATTCATATACAGGAACAAGAATCATTTTTCTATTAAAATCACAATATTAGACAGTGCATAAGGAGGGAGAAAGGGAGGAACAAACCCTAGGCCAATTTCTGTTAAAATCCATGGAAAAAGTGCGCCATCGAAGACTAATATCATACTCTCTGTCAATCTCACGGGCACGATCAGAAGCAGATTGTGCTACAGCGCTGAGGCGTCGTGACACTGAGTATCTACGGTCAATACGCTCAGCAGTCTTCTTGGCCTCAAAAAGAAACTGCTCAAATCCATCATTGGCAGTGCGCCAAGCATCTTTTGCAAACCTATCAAAGTCACGTCGGAAAGCAAGTGCCTTGCCTGAATGGATGGAGGAGATTGGGCGCCTGTGGATGCGGCATTGGAAAGCATGTCCCGTGCCAGCATCAATAAAGGAGCTTGGTTGTGAAAGCTTGTGCATGCGTGTGGGCAGCTGGGGCTGCCATGACAGAGCTGTAGCCATAATTACCTGGACAGAATCACAAAAACTGAAGCTAACAAGTCTGCCAATTTCTTATCACCACACTTCACAGCAGAAATCCCAACAAACAGCCCCAAAAGATAAAAAAATTTCATTCAAGAAACTTAACAGTCAAAAGCACCTCTTTCATTTCCACAAAATTTAACTCAAAGAAGCCTCATAAATCATCTTCGAATACATCAACATTTCAACAAAAATAGAGCCCGCCAACCACTCAAATATAAGAAACAAGCCCTTACTTTTCTCAATTTTAATTCAAAGAAACAGGAACCCAAATAAATGCAACAAGACTTAAGAACACGAAAGTAAATAAATTTATACCTTTTAAGTGAACTTGTCGAGAAAAAAGTGCAACACCCAATTGAGGAACTGACCTGAAAAATCAAATCCAACCATCAAAATTAAAACTGTTCATAATTTTAAAAGAATCCTTTTGCCTGGAATATGTGAGAGAAGAGGGAGTAGAGAGGCTGAGACAGTAGAGACTTCTTACGAGCATGAACTAGGAAAACGATAATACCCTGTGCCTGAAGAGAATTTCTGGGGGCGGAGGCAGTTCCTGATTCTTGGGCCAGGAGCTTCCTAGTTATCCATAGAAAAAAAACATTGGATCATTCTTTGTTTGTCAAACCCTTTTGATAAGAGAAATAAATTGAAACAATATTAGTCCAGCCCATATTTTCCTATAAATCAGTACGGCCCATACAAAAGAGATGCCATTTCTTGCCACTGTTAACTTATGCATTCACTTGGGAATTATTTATTATTATTAAAAAAACTAGAGGAGAGTTTTATTGTATTTCTTCTCATGTAATATTTATTTGAATAATATTGTTTAATTTTATTTTTTAATATTAAATTTATTAGAAATTAAACTTCATAGTTATTTTTTCAATTTATTTTATAAAGTTATCTTATACTCATGACCTGAACCACTGATTTAACAGGTTATCTCGGTTTACTTAATTTTTTTTTAATTTTATTATTTAATATTAGATTGATTGATAATTAAGTTTTATAATTTATTTAAATTTATTTTTTATGAGGTTATCCATTTCATGACTTAAGTCACGAGTTCATCGGATTAACCATAGTTGACACAAATTGTTTTTTTATCCTTTTTTTAATAGTTTTTTTTTTTAATTTCAATATTAAATTGATTGATAATTGGGTTTCATAACTTGTTTTTATTTGCTTTATATTGTGTTATTCTAATCTCATGACTCAGGGCACAAGTTTGATAAGTTAACCTAAGTTGGCTAAGGTCAATATTCTGGATTTTCTTTTCTATTTCATCCTTCAACATTGAGTTATTAGAAATCAGGTTTTATAATTTGTTTTAATTTACTTTATATAAGGTTATCATGATCTCAAATTTTAGCAAGTAGATTGACAGGTTAACTTAGATTAACCTGAATCGATATAATATATTATTGTTTTAATATATATTAAAAAAACCTCATTATAAATATTTATTTTAAGCTAAATAATATTTTTATTAGTTATTTATATTGTTTTTAAACTCATAGATTCACACTGAATTAATTCCCAGTAAGCTTTTTTTCACTAAAAGAATTAGCAATGTCAAGATAAAGACTTTTCCTCGTAAACACCTTAAGGAATTTAAATATATTTCACAATAGTTTGAAAATCTCATGAACACTACCATACTTTACAAATATTTTAATCTATCTGTGATGTTCATCACCAACTTTAATTAAAATAGTTTGATCTATTTAATATTTTTTTTCTCTCGTAACATATGAATGCTTTTGATCACGTGAATAAATCTTGTCTTTACAAACCAGAAAACAATAATCAAAGTAAATTTATTAACATATCATTTCACGATTTACAATGAAGAATTTAAGATAAATTATTGTAGTACAATCTAGTGAGTTGATTTCATTTAGTTTGATTATATAATTAAAATTTTCAATATCAAACATTATAATTGAATAAAAAAAAATTGTGTATATTCTAACATATTAATAAGATAAATTATTAGTTAATTACATCTCAAATTAATTAACAAATCACTGAATTTATATAAACTTGAAACGAGCAAGTTGTTAGGATGCAGGGAATTTAAGATAAATTATTGCAGTACAATCTAGTGAGTTGATTTCATTTAGTTTGATTATATAATTAAAATTTTCAATATCAAACATTATAATTGAATAAAAAAATTTCGTGTATATTCTAACATATTAATTATCTTAGTTTCAATATATATATTATACATTGTTAATTAGTAATGTCAATTATTTTCTAAAATTGTTGGTACTTTACGTAGCCATGCATCTTCCTGTGGTTTGACCAACCAGTCCCTCGGCTTTGTTTTCCATGCTCTTTGGGAGATTCCTCAAATTTTAAGACAGGAGATCATTGTAGCCACCTTCATTTAATGATTATCATAAAATGGATAATGATGTAGGTGTAATGTTCCATGCATGTTTTTCAGCTTGAATACGTGTTGAAATCCTTTTTTTTTTTTTTTTTGTGTGCCGAATTACAGGAATTGTTGGTCCTTACACAGCCACGTACACCTTCATGTTCTTGAATATTCTTGAGGTTAATTTGTCTTCCTTTCTTTCTTAATATTTCAAGTGATACCTTGAATATAGTGGCCATTTGAGATTGCTTTACAAAAACCCTTTAAAAAAATTAAAATTTTATTTTTATTTTAAATTAACATGTTTTTGATGTTTTTAAATTATTTTGATGTGTTAATCTCAAAAATAATTTTTTAAAAAATAAAAAAATATTATTGGCATGTTTTTCTGAAGTGAAAAACACTTTAAAAAGCAACTAAAACTACACTTTCAAACACGCATTTTGAGATTGCAAATTACAGGCGGCGTCTTTTGTTGACGAATTATAGAGTTGGTCTTGAAAACATAGTTTGTCGAAAAAAAATATTTTCAATGTTAATCTCACTCCACAATTACTTTTATTATTTATATAGATCAAATTGTGTTCTTAATTTATATTATTCAAAAAATATAAAATCTAGACATAAAATCTTTTCCTAATTAATCTATGTAAAATTTACCAATTTATGTTAGGGAACATCTTCTTAGAGAGATGCATGGGCATGGGCCTTTGTATACGAGATCTTACATACAAATAAATACTATCTTCAACTCAAGATTTTAAATTAATCATTTATGAGTTCATATATATATATATATATATATATATATATAAACATTTTATTTTTAATTTCTTCAATATGAAATACATGTATACCCAATATTCTATTCATTAATTATCAATCATCATATTTATATTACATTTTTTTCTCATTAATGAAACTTGTAAATTTTAAATTTGAGGGGAGCCAGTCCAAAAATTGTGGCCACGCTTCCTTAAATGATTTTTCATTGCTTTCCCAGCTTTCATACAAAACTACAAAGACCAAAACTACATGCTCGTGAGTCGTGTGTGTATTCAAATTGCATTTTTTCCACGATCAAATTGCTTTTTGCGGTTTCAAACGCGTTTCCATGGGAAAAAGAAAACATTGTGGAGGGAATCTTAGTAGTTTACATATATAGTCAAACAGTCATAGTCATTGAAGCAATTAATGTTAGTACTTTTCATAGTCAGAAAGCCATAATTGCTGACAAGAATTTAGCAATTTACAAAGACAAAGATTATTGCATATGTAGGAAGAAACATATGGAGGAAATTGCATGCATGCCTTTGAAATATCTGCCAAGAAAAGAGACATAAATTTCATTAACATATAAAATCTCATAAACATATATATTTTTCTTTTTTTTCTTAAAAAAAAAAATTATTTTAGATTCTTTGTTTTAGTTAGTGTATGCGTGTGTGGATTTACTTTTTTTTTTTTTAATAAGAATTATCAAACACGCATTTTCATTTTTTTTGTACAGTAAAAAAAAATAAGACTAAGCACCGAAAATGTTTTAAAATAAAGTAGTTTTTTAATATCCACAGTAAAAAATTTCAAATTTGTGAAACTTTACACTCTCTTCTCGAGCCACGCACAGAACATTTATAGAATCAGAATTACAAATGATTTTCCAATAACCTCATGTTTTGTGCCCACTCACAACCCATTACTACAGTTTAATATTTACTATATTTATTTTAATCATATTATCAAAATATTATTTCAATTTCTAGTAGATAAAATAATGCAAAATTTAATTTTGGTATAGCTAAAACTTGTTTTGTATGTTTTTGAAAACTAAACAAGATAATTTTATTATAAATTATCAAACTTTATATAGAATTATTTAGATTTTTAATTAAAATCAAGTATTTTCACTTAATAAATATTAAAATTTATTAATGTATAAACAATTTAAAATAATATATTAAATTATAAAAATGCCATAAAATAATTGAATAATACACGTGCAAAGCAATATTAGTGATAAATCTAATTTTGAAAAAGAATTTTTTATAATCGAGTGGTTTAATTAATGAAATTGAGCAAGGTTTAATTTGATTCAATGACTTTTCAAAAGCGGAACGGAACATGTGGAATGAAACCGGAACGTTCCGGACGGAATTTAGCCAAAAATTCGGAAAACGAACCGAGATTTAAAATGAGATGGAATTCATTCTATTTTGTTCTGTTTTTTGAATTGGTATGAAATGTTTTGGCCATTCCGGACAGAACGGAACGGAATTAACAACCTTGATTTTTTTTAGCTTTCAATCACACAAAATATAAACATACTATTTTGATATTTTTTAACTTGCTTTAACAATTATAAAATATTTTTTTAGGAGAAACAATAATTCTAATTAAAATTATTGTGTTCACAAAGATAAACAAAAAATATGTTAATAAAAAATTTTATCTTGATAGAAAAAAATTCATAACTATCATATTTTCACTTTTAATAATAATAATAATAATAATAAAAAATTTCTCAAACCTGGATATTATTTTTTTATTTAATAATTCTTTGGTTCCCCGCAGCAAAGCTCGAGCATACAAACTACTTGAATCTCAACTTTATATATATTACTTTTATATTGTTTATTTATTTGATGTAGGGGTAGGTTCTTCAACTCTTTCCCCCATTTTTATTTTTTAGGTCTGTTAAGTGATGTGGGGTCCAAGATTTTGGTTGAGTTATTGGGTCTCTTTGATATTTTAATATCAAGTGAGATAACCTTTTTTATATATAAATTTAAATTATTGTGTGGGTTCTTGAAATATTCTTACATTAACTCAAAGCAAAAGTTTACATTAAGGCTTGAAGAAAGGTTTGAGATGTTCTTGATTGCAAATGGCATACGGCTCAGCCTAAGATATGTAATTTAAAAAGTATTTCATACTTATAAAATAAATATAAAATTTAGATAAAGCACCCCTATAATAAATATTTATTGATAATTAATAGGTGTAATTTAGGGTTCTGAAAGCAGCACATTCTCTTTCAACCTAGAAAGGGTGTAATTTCTAAAAATGAGCAGCAAGTGACCTCATGTGCTCCTTGAGACTTGCAAGACTAGGACTGTCATCATAACTGTACATCAAAGGAATCATTCTTGCTACATTCAGACAAGCTTTTGTGAAAGACGATGAAAATGGTGACCAAGACAGGCATTCCCGGTTCAGTTTCTTCCACGCGTCACAGATTAAATGGCTAACGTGCTCTCTCGCTCTTTCAACAGTAACGTTTGGATGTTCTCTGATGTAGCACTCCAAGTAGGACCCGTCATGACCGTCTTGATTCTCATCCTGAGTTCAATCAAAGAAGGATGTCTCAATCATCGTACAAAAATCATTAATGCTATCCTATTTGTTTATAGACTTTATAGTCTTTTTCAGATTATATAGTCTTACCTTAGCAGTGCCCAAGTCATCCCAAAGACGGAGGATCGTTGCTGTGAATGATATAACGGGAGGAAAGCCATCCACAAAATCAACGGTTTCTTTGTTGATGCCCTGGCCCAGGAGAAAGAACATGTGAACCAGCACCACATGCACACCTGAACTAACAATTCCATTCCTCAAATATTCTTCTGGCTTTGGCATTTTCCCAGAAGCAAACCACTTTGCTTCTTCTAAAAACGCGTTGCACAGCTTTTTCCACTGCAACAATCAGATAAGAATATGGCAAACATGTATCATAGATGATCCTTGATGACAGATGTTATGCAGAAAATATAATGTGTGCGAGAGAATTCCTGGTTGGTTCTAGCATATATTGAATTGTAAATAAATGATCCATACCGATTTCTGTAAGGATTCTATAGGGTTCCATCCATGCTTTTCAAAAATCTTGGTGCTAATGCTCTCAGTGATGTCGAAAAGAGCCTTAAGAGAAATCTTCATGCTTTCTGGTAGCTGATTAGCGGCTGTGAGGTCCCATCTTCAGGCAATGATTTGATGGATTAGAAAATCTTAAACAAAACACACACGAAGAATCAAAGAGAGAGATGATACGAGGGTGCATACTCATTGACTGCTTCTGTGAAGATAGAGAGGTCATTGAGCGTCCCATAAAGATCGAAAATGTCGTCGATGATGTATACCAGAGAGATGGGTTTAGTTAATTCAACCCTTTGCTCAGAGAGGTTAGGATCTATGAGGACGGACATGGACCACATGTGCCACTTTAGAGGTTGGTCTCTTGCGAATTTCAACTCCTTAGCCAAGCCTAAGTCTTTCCACCAACTAAAAAAACACAAGATTTTGCATTAGAGGAGAATAATTTAATCTTGTTAGTGCATTTCAAGCAATATATAGTTCTTACTTTGAAATCTGAAGAATTTCCTTCTGATGTATAGATCGTACAATTTCACAATCGATTTTCGCCAACTCTGAAAAAACCTTGATGTTTTCATTTCGGATATCAATATTGTTTAGGAAGTTTTTGACCATGAACCTTGCCAAGCTCTTGTGATAAGGATGCTTCAATGTATTTGCAACAATTTCAGATTCATGATGATTAAGTAGCTTGGCACTGAATTCTCCAGCTTCATCAAGTATATCTTCACTTTCCATACTCAGCTGTGAAGCTTCATACAATGCCATCAAACCCTTTGCGTCATTTTCTTGTATCAAATGAAAATTTCCCTCTTCATTCTTGAAGTTGTTAAACACCTCTATAGCACAGCCACAACAAAAAAAAATAAAAATTGATGGTAAATAATTTATTTATTTTCCAGATGCACTAATACTAATCTACATCTAGCATTGGAGTATGACTTTGTATTCCTTGACATAGGCACTAAAGTAGTGGTGAAGCGTGGACCAAATTGATGGAGGGTCAAGTTAGAAATATCATGAGGCTTTAGAAGAGCTATAAAATATATATTTTTTCTTTTTCTTTTTTCTTTTTTTGGTGTCTTAGTAATAACTCTGGGGGAAGTAGGATGTAAGCATGCCTAAAGTTGGTGAGCAATAGTATCTTCTGATAATTTGGAGTTCTCATGGCCCCCTCAATCTAGCACGGGGGCTTTTTCCTCCGATGAATGTGGTGACGCGGTCCATTACAAAGTGTTTTTAATTCATCGAATTTTAACATATAACAAAACAAATTTACGTACCAGCTAAACATAAGAGTTAAGTAAATGATTAAAATCTCATTTTATATTATTTTCTAACATTTTAATTCATGTTGCTCACCTTGAGAGACATTATAACCCTCTTGTCTCAGTAATCGAAAGCGAAGAGCAACTCCAAAAACATCAAGAGGAAGATGATTTGGAGAGCTAAAGTAGTTCATATACTGAGTATTTAGAAAAGCTTCAATTTCCTCCCGGAAGTGATAGTCAATGCCTAAGCGTTGAAGTGTATCGATCATTACTAAGCCTTCCAGTTCATCTTTTCCAGCAGTATTGCTGAGAATACACGCAGCTTCCTTCACCATTTTTCCATGTCTGAGGCATAGCTCATTCTGCAAAAGTGAAATATACATTCATTAAGCAATATAAGAAACCAGAAACAAATCAACATGCAACATGTGAACAGAAACTTTACCTCAACGCTAGGAAGATGAAAGGATGCTGAGAAGCTGCCATCATTGATGGGAAATGCCATTGATAATATCACCAATACTTAACGAGAAGCAGATGTTGAGAGATTTGAGGGAGTCTTGTGAATTGTGATGGACTATAATTCAGTCTGTGGGACGATATATATAGAGAGATATAAGTTTAATAAACAAATGCTAGCTAGCTAGGGCCACCCAATGCGTGATTCATATGTTCTGTCATGTTGACTGCACATTCTACAGCAGAAGTCTATGTTGACTGACTGCAGATCCACAAACAAAAGTTTGAAATTAAGTGCTCATGAAATCAGTGAATCTTAACACAAGTAGGATTCTTATCTTAATCACATGAAATCACTTGCACTATCTATATCAGGACTGGATGAATCTAACGGCTATAAAAAAAATACGTTGCATGAAGACTATACGCTATAGAGAAATTTCTTTAGAGTTCTATTGTTTGTAAGAAAATAACGAGGATATATTTTTCCTATAATTGTTATTTTAATTTGTTCAAAAACAGTTTTATTTAAATTCTGTGATTTCTCATCTTTTATTCACAATATGAATAATTCAATTTACATTCTTTATTTAGCCTTCTAATGATTAACACTGTATTTGATTAATTAATATAAAAAAAAATTATTTTGTTGGTATTCGTTTGTTGAAAAATATCATTTCTTTTAACATTGTATTTGTTCTCACCCGCTTGTAGAAAATGTTTAATAACTAATGAATCTCGGCTCATTAAAAAATAAAAAAGAAATTCTTATCAATGTTTATTAACTTTTATTGATAAACAAAATTTTTTAACATAAATATTGAAGTTTTATGTCATGTCCTTGTCAGAAGCGATTATGTCCTTGTCACGCCAATAGAACTATCTAGGTAACTTTAGGCAACGAGGTTGTTGTTGGTGGGACCCAACATAGAAAAATAATATTCAATTCACATGAAATTTGTTGGCATTATTAATATACTTGATCTAGCAGGTTACACTTGAAATTAATTAAACTCCCAACAATAATACGATAAAAAAAAAAAAAAAGCACTAGGATCAACCCAATATAATTTTATATGGTGCATTCAAGACTTAATTTGAGAGAAAAATAAAAACAATAGAAAAACAAGTTAAATGCATAGGCCTAGTTTAGATAGCCCAGTATATCGAGACCTATTCCTATTTTATTTTTATTTTTTAAACACGCAGAAAACAAGTTTTTTTTATTAAAAAAAGACAAACAACATGTCATTTATTATGATAGATGACTCATCACCTACTGTTGCTTATATTCTAGCTAGTGGTGGCTAAAAATTCAAGGGCTAGGTTTTTTATTTGTTAAAAAATCAAATTTTCAATCAAAATTCATAATAAACACCATAAAAATTGTCTTAAACTACCTAACAACTCCAAATCACCTATAAAATAAAATATCAACCAAATAAAAAATATAAAAGGGAACTTAATCTTTTTTTTTATGTCATGCATGTTTCCATAAAAAAACTCATCATTACTAAACTTTATTATTAAACAAAACTTTTTTCACATAAATATTGAAGTTTTTAATCATTTAAAATAGAGTTCTATTGTTTGTAAGAAAATAACGAGGATATATTTTTCCTATAATTTTTATTTTAATTTGTTCAAAAACAGTTTTATTTAAATTATGTGATTTCTCATCTTTTATTCACAATATGAATAATTCAATTTACATTCTTTATTTAGCCTTCTAATGATTAACACTGTATTTGATTAATTAATATATAAAAAAAATTATTTTGTTGGTATTCCTTTATTAACATTGTATTTGTTCTCACCCGCTTGTAGAAAATGTTTAATAACTAATGAAACTCGGCTCATTAAAAAATAAAAAAGAAATTCTTATCCATGTTTATTAACTTTTATTGATAAACAAAACTTTTTAACATAAATATTGAAGTTTTATGTAATGTCATGTCATGTCATGTCATGTCCTTGTCACATGGGGTTATATTCTTGTCATGCCAATAGAACTATCTAGGTAACTTCAGGCGACGAGGTTATTGGTGGGACCCAACATAGAAAAATAATATTCAGATCGCATGAAATTCGTTGGCATTATTAATACACTTGAAATTAAACAACAATAATACGGTTAAAAAAAAAAAAAGCACTAGGATCAACCCAATATAATTTTATATGGTGCATTCAAGTCTTAATTTGAGAGAAAAATAAAAACAATAGAAAAACAAGTTAGACGCACAAGTCTAATTTAGGTAGCCCAGTGTATTGAGACCTATCCCTATTTTATTTTTATTTTTTAAAGACGTAGAAAACAAGTCTTTTTTTATTAAAAAAAAAGACAAATGATATGTCATTTACTATGGTAGACGACTCCTCACCTATTGTTGCCTATATTCTAGCCAGTGATGGCTAAAAATTCAAGGGCTAGGTTTTTTATTTGTTGAAAAATCAAATTTTCAATCAAAATTCATAATAAACGCTATAAAAATTGTCTTAAACTACCTAACAGCTCCAAATCACCTAAAAAATAAAAAAAAATCAACCGAATCAAAAATATAAAAGGGAACTTAATTTTATTTTTTATGTCATGCATGTTTCCATGAAAAAACTCATCGTTACTAAACTTTTATTATTAAACAAAAATTTTTAATATAAATATTGAAGTTTTTAATCATTGAAAATAGAACAATTAATAAAAAAAAATTCATTAATTTTCCAGCTATTGTCTCTCCCTCTCAAACCATGAACAAAAAAATAAGCATAATGAAGTTATGGATCTAAAATAAAATTATAAAAACTAAAGTGGTTGAAAAGGTAATTAAAGGTAAATAAAAGGATTGAAATCATTTTTTTTTTGCCCAAAATATAGAGTTGTCATACATGTTCTTCGTGTTCTAAACTCTGGTCCTTGTTTTTTATTTTTTACTTCATAGAACAAATTATAAGAAACTATTGATTAATTTAGTCACAAAAGAATCTAATAAAAAAAATTCGATGATGAAAATGCAAAAGAAAAAACTTGTATTGTGAATTCCTGTAGAAAGAGTCGATGCCTTTTAGTTTTTTTTTTTTTAAATTGTAATATGAACACTGCATGAAGATTCGACAGCTATTATATTTTGAGGTCACAAGTCGATCGTACAATCTGATGGATACTTCACCACAAAAATAATAATCTTATGGATAGCTTTCTAGTGGCGGGCACCACTTTTTTTGTCCGTACAATTATTAATTATAAATTATTTTCTATGATTTTATTGAATTTAATAATTTTATTTTTAAAAATTATTTTTTATTTAATAATATAATAATAATAATTTATTATATAATATCATAATATTTATTTGAAATTATAATAATACGTAGAAAGTAAACCGAAATAAATTATAAAAATTAATTTAAAATTAATTAAATATTAAATAATAAAATTGATATTAAAAAAAAATAATAAAGTTTAAAAAAACCTATTTCACATCAAATTCAATAAGTCAATGTTGAAAATTTTTTATTTGACTCCTTATTTACCATAAGTTTAAAACTAATTTATATGAGAGTTGACTTTAAATAATCTAGTAACTTGATTGGTCTGAAATTTAATATAAAAATTCTTTATTTATTAAAACAAAAAATAATTATCATTTTATAAATATATAATTAAATGAAATAAAAACATCTCTCTCAAACCACAATTTTTCTCATTTTAAACATTGTTTTCTCTCTTCAATATTTTTTTCTTTCAGATAAAATCAAAATCAAAATCTTAACAACCACTCCTCTAACACGAAATTTAACATGTTTATATTAACAAATATGAGTTTAAAAATCCATTTAAAAGAAATTGAGTGCAAGTCAACATCGTCCTCCATAGCTGCATCACTAAGGAAAATACGATTGAAACTGTTTTCAGATATTTTTTAAAATTATTTTTAAATTAAAAAATATTAAAATAATATTTTTAGTATGTTTCAATAATTTTAATGTGTTGGTATTAAAAATAAAAATAAAATAAATATTATTTTAATATATTTTTAAATAAAAAAATATTTTCTAACTCCCATGCCTCCGGCATAATTCCTATCACTTCATCATCTTTTATCAGCAACCAGGAAAATTAGATATTTAAATTCTTTTTATAGATGCCAAAAGTTCAACATCTTAAAATTCTTTTTATATAAGTTAGACATCAATAATTAAAGACGTATTATTTTAAAATACAAACTCTTATCACATCAACAAATCATAATTACTAAAAATAAATATTAAAAAAAAAAACACAGGAGCACGAAAGTCATTGGCTAGTTTTCCATATCAACAAGGACATCTTTCTTCTATTATTTCTCAACGGATATCACGACGTCCATATGAATGGTGTTGGCTAGTTAATGTGCACCCAATAACACCTTGCACAAAATGTGTTACACGTTATTACAAAACAAAAGGCGTTCTCTTTTCTATTTAATTTGGTTTTTATTATAAAAAATTAATTAAAATAAAATTTATATAAAAAATTGAAGCCAGTTTAAACTGATCGGTTTTGGTTTGGTTTTTTTAGACAAAACCAATTCAAACATAATTAGCTCGTTTTTTTTCAATTTGACTCGGTTTTTTTCGGTTTGGCTTTGTTTTTTTGGTTTGATTCTGTTTTTTCGATTTCAAGCTTATAAAACCAAAACAAACCGGTCAGTTTATTTAGAATTTTAATCTGTTTAATTGATTTTTTTCACGATTTGATTTTTTTAGTTATTTTTTTTTTAATTTTTTTGATTTAATTAGTTTTTGAATTTTTTTGCTCTAACCCTGTTCTTTTCCAACACCATCAAAAGGGTGTCATCTTTTGTATTTTTTCTCCATTTCAATCGTAAGACTAGTATTTAAATTGAAGTTTTAATTTTTTTTAAAATGTATTAAGTTAATATTATAAATATATTCTTAAAAAGTAAGATATTTCGAGTAGAATGATCGGTTAACATATGATCTAATTCAAAATTACTCGTTATCATCGACAATTAATTATGGGGTGCACAAGACAATAGAAAAATATAAAAAATAAATAAAAATAAATAAAAAAATAAAAAAATTGCAGCCATGCATGAAAAGTAAAAGGACTACAATTAGGAAGTTAACATAAATGGACTGGGAGCATTCAATAAGATGTTAGGTGGAGACGTTCCATCCAAGAACCTCAAGTTAATTGTCCGTTGTAATTTTTCTATGAACAAATTTATTTTCCAAACTAGTACACTGAGAAAAAGTAATTCCATGTATAAAAAATAATAATAATTCATATATTATATGCATGATTGTGCATGTGTTACATGTCCAATAAGTGACCGCGTGTACAGTAAAAACACAATTGAGTGGTCACGCATGTACTACATTTCTAATTATTGGATTAATTATTATATGCCTGATTGCCCTCGTATCACATCCATGAGAATTGTTCGCGTGTACAGTAAAATCACAACTATATTGTAATGTGATCACTGGATTAATTATTATATGTAATTGTTCATGTACCATATGCACAATAATTATTCACATGTACAGTAAAATCACAGCCGTGTGGTCAAGCATATACTAAGATTAAAGACAGGTTGAAGACATGTTTTTTTTAGTATTGAATGTATTTCTGAAATATGATCATTGAAACACAATGACGGTCATGTTTGATTGAAGTGAAAAGTGTTTGCTAATATGAATTTATTCAAATAAAAACTCTACTAGGCATTTAGTCAAGTTATTCATTTTCTATCAACATTTTATGCACTACTATAAATTTGTTTAATACCAATAGAATTACAAACATAATTCTTTCCGTCTATAATTTCATCAGTATATACTGGCGGACTACTTCAGTCGGTATTTACCGATGGAATGACAGCTGAAATATTCAGAATAAAAAAAAAGACGGTTCACTAACATAAAAGTTTTTACAGATGATTTTATCGATGGAATCATCGAGGGATTCAAAATGACAATTCTATACGGTAACGTGACCGATTCATCATTTGAATTGCCGATGAAATCAGCAAGTGATTCAAACCGGAATCTTTATTCAGTGACGTGGTCTATTTACCGTCAGAAGGACCGATGGACATATTCTGTTGATAAGTTCGTCGATAAAAGTTAATACATGACCATAACTCTACCAACCATTTCTTTTTTTATTTTTTTTTTCTTTCCCACCCCAACCCTTACTACAAACATGTGTTTTTCGCATTTGAAATGGCTTGGTTAGAAAAATCTAAGATTAAATCATGTCAAATTACCATGATATCCTATTTTCCTCTTTCCTTTTCCATCGGGGAACATACAGTGGTAATTATTTTTTCTATAAAAACTACAGTGGTTATTTTATATATATATATATATATATATATATATATATATATATATATATGATTTCCACTAGGAGATATCATTCAAATTCTTAGAAGGGTTACCGGTTGTATTATAAGTTATTTTTCAATGTAAAACAAAAGGTGCAACCATTATCAAATTATTAAATTAATTAGAAAGTTAAGAGATGGAATCAGATTAAAATATTATGAATTTTCACAAACTGTTGCCTGACAATGAATTTTGTGAAAAATGAGAAACTTTGTGAAGCCCTCTGGAGATTCTACGAGGACATTTAGAAATTGCCCCTCCATTTTTTTCCCTGTTATTTGAAAATTTTGGAGGAGTTGTGTTACTAATTTCAGATTCAAATACATGAACTTAAATGCATGAACTGAAGTGCTTGTTGTTTTTCTGCCCTTTTCCAGTGGTTTAATCTTTTCCTTTACTCATCATCTTTGTTCCCTGGTTTATTCTTCTCTTCTTCTTCTTCTTCTTCAATCTTCTTCCGCTTGTCTTTCTATAGAATTCAAGCTTCACGCAGAGGAACAAGAGCTTTGGTTTGTGAATTGAACATCTTTCAACACATACGGATCCTGTAATTGAAGTTATCATCTCTTTCCACACACACACAGTTACACTAATTCTCACTGCTATGATAAACAAAGGTGCTATCTTCTACTGTTCCTCTGTAAGGTTACAAATTGAGTAATACAGGTTATATAGCAAATACTGTATTTTGAAAGTGTTTTTATTTCGAGCTGAAAATTAAACTTTTAAGGTCCGAATACTATAACCATGATTTTCTGGTCACAATAGCACAAGGAGGGGGCTGAGGTTTTTTATTAAACCCAGAAGTGTGGCCCTGCACATAGCATTCGGTCCTCTTTTTTAATTTTTTTAAAACCTTTTCATTGATTGTTTTTATTGATTTAACTTTTTTTTTTTAATAGTAATTGATTTTCTTACATTTTTTTCAACTTGCATGTTGTTTTGAAGAGAGTAGCTTGACGTGTTTTGAATTTTTTTTTCTCTTATATTTTTATATAAATTAGAAGTATTTTTAAAAGAGACCATAAAATAGTTTTTTTTTTTCATTTTACATTCCGATCTTGGTATTAATAAATTCTATTCAATAAAAGGAGTTTTTAAACTCCCATCTTGTTGAAAAAGGAGATTGAGGTTAAAAGATTTGTTTTTCGATTTGATTTTGTGGTTTTTGAACCAATTTAGAGATGTTTTGAGTTAAAAATTAGTTTGTGGACATTATAAAAATATTTATTAGATGTTTTTAGATAAAAATAGATTGAAAGATAGATTTTTAGTTCAAAATACCTTGATTTTTCAACCACTATTTTTGTGGTCGAAAATTGGGAAAGCAAATAAGATGAACTACTCATACATGTTTTATCACATTTGTGGCATAATAATGAAAAAATTATTTTTTAAATTATGTTTTTATGATTATAATATTTTTTTGCCTTAACAAATAAATAGTTGGATAAACAAATTGCTAAAAAAATAGCATTGATAAGATAAAAAGGTTTTAATTAAAGAGATATATATTTTATCTAGTTTTGAGTCTTTTGAATATTTATACTAATCTCCTTTGGTTTTTATTAGATGAAGTACATTGCTTAAAAAACCTATACTTTTTAGATGAGAAAAATAGATTAATAAGAGAAAAAATGATTATACTATAAAATTATCTTATTTTGATAGAATTTAAATTAGTACTTTTTTTAATAAAAAAATAGATATATGCAATTATAACATGCAATCATAGAAACAACAAGAGATGAAGCCAAACAGCTCAAACTGTTGTCGTTTTCTAAATTAAATAAATCAGACATTACAGTAGAGAAGAACCTGCTTGAGAACCATTTGAGAACTCTCTCTCTGACCATAAAGGTATGCAAATTCATGTGGTAGGTACACTGTCCATCTAGTTTCTCTAATACAAATTCGTACGGATCCAATGTGGGAAAAGGAACTTTATTCATCTCTAATCCAAATGTGTTCCTGAAAACATACTTGGAAGATTCTCAAGCATCCTTAATGATCAAATTCATTCCAAGGAATCTAGTTTCTTTTCATATAATTTGGCCCGCCGGAGAGCATCAAAAGCTTCAGCTTGCTTCCCTGCACGTTTCAAATTTACTGCCTTTACCTTCTCTGTCTTGATCCGTTCTTCCAACTGATTTCTTTCCTGGCTATTTTTTTCACTCTTGGTAGGACTAACTTTTGCAGGTTCTGGTCTCTCTGAACTTTGTGATATAATACTGCTATCTTCAATTCCAATTGCTTTCAAGGCAGATAGAAGTTGAGGATCGAGAAGATCTTCAACAACTACATCATCTGCTGGTTCTGCTATGTTGACAGAAGACTTTCCAGAATCATTAGAAGACATTTCATCCAACTGGGCTTCCAGAGCCTTGGCCAATTCAAACTCAGCTTCTGCTTCTTCCACCTGGCCTTCTCTTCGCAGCTTTAGGGCCTGACGTTTGTGGCTCAGTGACTCCTGTTGCAACTTAAATCGATCACGCCCGGACAGTGGTTTTGGAGAAAATTTTGGGGCACTGAGATCCTTTTGTTTAAAAGGGGGAGCATTTGACACAGATGTTGACCCATCATGGGTACCACTTACAGGCTCAAGGGTCTCGACCTCAAGACTCTTCTCCAACAGCTTTGCCTGCCTAAGTTCCTCTCGAGCCTCTGCCAATTTCCCTTCTCTCTTTAACGCAACTGCCTTCCTCTTACGGGCCAAAACTTCTTGTTGAAGGGCATTTTTGTTGTTCTGAGAAGCCAATCCCTGAGCAGAATCTGTTTTATCATCATGGGGCTTCTTGCCTGAATTAAATGTTTCTTCTCTCTTTCCAGTTCTAACATTTTCTGTGCTTCCAAGATCCATAGGTGAATGTATCATGGAACCCATATGAACAAGGGGATCAGGAAAATGGAAAACATCAGAAATAGAATTGGCTTCTCTGTCCTTGCTTCTGAGATTTTCAAGCCCACTTCTCAAGGAGCCAACATGAACATGAGGCTCAGGCAGGCAGGATATATCAGAACCAAAATCGACTTTATCTTCAAGTTTCCTGGCTGGTATTTGAGGACTCCTCCAATCATCACCAGTCAGCAAATCCATCAGATTCATAGACTGATGAGGTGGAGGAAAGAACTCGGCGCCTTGATTTATTCTCGAGTTACTAAAGGATCCCATTTCATCCAATAGATCAAGCTCTCCTACAGATGGACGGTTGTATTCATTGATCTCAAAAGGCACTGGATTGACAGTATCAGGACTCCACGAGGGAGGAGCAGTTTTGTCACTTCCCTTTCTTCCTAGACCAGTGAATGACTCGATAACTTTTTCATTAGGATCCACTGCTGCCACCGCCGCCACCAACTTTTCAATCATTTCCACTGCATTGTTCACATTATTCTCCTTTACATGGTTATTCAATGATCCAGTACTCTGATATTTTTTGTCTTCAGAAGCATCAGGGAAAAGCTCCTCCTTTGGAGCTTCCAGATCATCTATTTGGGACTCTAGTACCTTGGCTGTTTTCAACAATTCCTCAGCTTCCTGAGTCTCTCCATTATGCCTAAGGGAAAGGGCCTTTCTTTTCAAACCCAAGAGCTCTCTCTGGATTTCACCTTTGCTTCTTGGTCTGGCAGCTGAAATGCTGGAAGAGAGCAGAATTGTGGATGGATCAGTTGAAAGCATCAAATGATCCAAAACTTGTTTAGATGGCTTTGCTTGCACGGTTACAACTTCAACTTCATCATCCTTCCACCCTAAATTCATTAGCATTGATAGCAGTGATGGGTCATGCATATCTTTTTCTGCAATATCATCTACATCTCCTTCCTCTGCTGCACTGCTAACACATCTGACTATTTCATCCTTGGGCTTGTTAGACTCGATCTGAATTTCTTTCTTCGGTGTTTCCATCTCTGCAATCTGGGTCTCCAATGCTTTTGCTGCTATAAGCACTTCCTCTGCCTCATCAATCTTACCTTCACGTCTTAAAGTAAGAGCCTTTCTTTTCAGGCCTAAAAGCTCTCTCTGTATTTCACCTTTGCTTCTTCTTGGTGTCCTCAATGAGATATTGGATGTAGACTGAGTGACTAAAGTATTGATTGTTTGAGTAGAAAGGTTATCACTTTCCTTAGGAGGGTTAAATAGAGAGTTTGCATGCTTATTGTCATCATCATCTTTCCAACCTAAGTTCCTTAAAACTGAAAGGTATGCTGGGTCATGCATATCTTGATCTGTTACATCCTCCTCCCCTTCTCTAATTGGTGGACTTCCAGAAATACTAGGATGTTCATTTTCCAAATCTGGGTTCTTACTCCCAACAGCCACCCGTTTCCCTTTGACATTTGAAGCATTGTCCATCTCTTCAAGCTGCTGTTCAAGAACCTTGCCTTTCTTCAACTCATCCTCTGCCGCATCCAATCTACCTTCCCTTTTCAAAGCAAGAGCCTTCTTTTTTATAGCCAAGAGCTCTTTCTGAACCATCAATCTACTTTTTGATGCAGGTTTAGGACTCACATTGCTCTTTGCATTAGTATTTTGGGAAGGTGAACTTTTCATCATTCTTGTGGTATCATGTGCAATTAAGCTGCCCACTTCACCTCCCAAGCTTTCAAGGTCCCTCTCAAGCAACTTTGCCTTCTTTAGATGAGCCATAGCCTCTGCAACATTGCCAGCTCGTTTGTGGTTAAGTGCTTCTCTTTTCAGTGAAAGAATTTCACTTTGTAGAGTTTCCCTATCAATTGGGACAGACTGTGAAGCAGTGGTTTCCAAAGTATCAGAATCATCAGTCCAGCCTAATGATTTGAGTGTAGCAGCTAATTCTGGATCCACCAGATCCTCATCCGTCACTTCAAAGTTACCATCAACATGGAGATCATCAGCTGTGCCCACAAGGCGATCAAAATCAAAACCATGACCCTGCTCATCCTCAGCAAATAGTTTGTCTTCTTGATCACTGTCCATGCTAGAGATCAAAGCACATATCTCATCATCAGAATCTTCATTCACACCCAACAACTCCTGTTCTTCAAGCTGCTGTTCTAAAACTTTTGCTTTCTTCAATTCTTCCTTGGCTTCGGCAAGCTTTCCTTCACGTTTCAAAGCTAGAGCCTTTCTTTTAAGTTCAAAAACCTGGGTTTTGTCGATGCCACTGCTTCCCGTGTTCTTATTAGTTCTACCAGAGATTTCTCCAAGAAGAGAAGACAGTTCACCCTCCAAACTCATTTTCACCAGTTTTTTGTCTTTGTCATGGAGATCCATATCAGACCACCCTAGTTCTCTGAGTTCAGCAGTAAAGTTGTCCTTTTCATTGACTTGAGCAAGGGGTTTACTTTTTCTGACAGATTCTTTGGAGCCATCTTCATTCTGAATCTCAACTACGTTGCTAGAAGACAAAACCTTCCGACGATTTTTTCTAGTAGACAATTCCAAAGCATCAGCCTGCCTCTCAAGCTCCTTTCCTCTCTTAAAGGCTTTCATGGCCTCCTCAGACTTCCCCTCAGCTTTCAAAATTTTGTACCTCTTCTTTTCATCCAAAGCTTGTTGATGTAATTCCTCAGGGGTGGTTGATCCCACCTCACTATATACATGATTGCGCTCATCCACAGAATGACTTCGATGTATTTCTCCTCCACCATCCAGAGCATCAACTCGTTGAGTATTTGAGTAGGAAGCACAGCTACTTGCCCTTTGAATGCTAGAAAACATGTCAGTGTTGGACTGCCGTCCTGATGAAGAAGATTCCTTTCTATCATTGCCTAGAATCTCATTCAAAATTTCATCCTCGTTCTTTGCCATCATTCTTGAACTTCCTACACAAAAATCCATCTAGGTTTAGACAAAGGTACCATTTAAAAAGAAGATGCATTATATCTCACTGTGCACATATTCATGAACATCAGACAGTGTGCATTTGCATCTCCAATCATCATTTCATGAGCTAGAGAAATGAACTTCAACACAAACTAACAGATTTTCCAAAGTGATTATTAAATAAGCCAGGGAAAGAACAAAGGGGACTAAAAGTAACCTTTCTACAAACTTGAGTAGCCAAACAACAATCCTTAGATATATTGAATGAATGAAGAACTAGAAGGACAAAGAGAATTTTGCAGTGATGCAATGAGTAAAACAGTACATGAATGGGCTATGTAATGTAAGAAACATCAATGATCATAATCAAAAACCAAAAAATACCTTTCCCAGCTCTATTCTTGTGTCCATACCGCATCTCAAAACGTACAGCCTCTTCTAACTTTTTACAAGGATCACAAATACGCACAGAAGAATCACCTTGACCTCGCAAAACCATTCTTTGCTGAGTACAATTGCCACAAAACAAACCTCCACATCTTCGGCAATGATGCTGCAAATCCAATTACACATAAATCAATATTTCATAAAGTCTAGGCAAGATAAAACCCATATGAAAATCAACATTCGTCTCATTATAAAATCCGATAAACAAGCTTGCATGAGTACTAAGAACAATTAATAAACTTATTATAGATTTTTAAGATACAAAATTAAATCAAAAGCTAAAACTTATGACAGTTGATATCTACAACAAGCACAAGTCTAATAATTATGAATAACTTCAACTTATGATCCAAATATTCCTAACCAAGCTATAAGTGATCATCATAACATAGAAATCAAAGAATGAACAAATCATGATCAAGCGATTATACAAAGAGAGAACTGAAAGAAGACATTTTGAGACATGGGTATTGAAGAAAAGATCAAAAAAGAGTGAAAAGGTTCAATTTTTACTTTAATAATAATTAAAAAAAAAAAAAACACCTTGCGATTGATGAAAGTGAACTGGGAAGAGCATCCCTGACAATGTGAAGTATCAGCTACCCAATCACTCCCTCTCAATGATGGCCTTGCTGGTAATCTAATCTTCTCCAACATCTCTCTTTAAGTATAAATACAAATACAGATCAATCTCTACCTCTTTTCCTCGTTAATGGTCAAGAAAACATCAAAGAAGAAAGAGGTCGAAAGGGCTATCTGGGTCTTATTTATGTGCTGTTTTAATGGAGAAGTAAATGAGGTAATGCAAGTTTTCTTGGTCTGTGAGTGACTTTTTACGTTTCAGACATGGATGAGTTGATAAAGACGGCGAGGAAAGGACTTCGTGTTCGGTCGATTAATAAAAGCAAATACCAGTACGAACGACTCATCTTGTACAGGGATTTTTCATTTTACTGCTTATTAATTATGGTGAACTTTTTTCCTTTTTTTTTTTCCTTGAGATAGTTGGATAAAATATATATAAAAAAAGGATATATATTAAAAAACTCTAAAATGCATGGGAAATCATTATAGCAGCTGTGATTTTTTTTTTTTTACAGAAGTATTTTTTTTTTTTATACATTTTTTTTCCTGTAGCAGTTTTATAACTATAGCTTTTTTTTTTTTTTTTGCTTTTGTTTCTTTTTTTTGGTTACATGTTTTTTTTTCTTTTTTTTTTAACCCAAAATTGACTTCTTTGTCTTTGTTTTTTTCTTTTTTTTAATTTTTTTTTCAAAATTATCTTTACTAATTTTTTTAAATATTAAGCTGGTTAAAAATTTAACTATATAGTTTTTTTTCTTTAAAACATTGTGGATTGCTATAATATTCTCATACATTGGTTTTTTTTTCTTTTTATGATTTTTTTTTTCAACATGATCCTTGTAGATTTTTTTTTTATATTAAGTTGGTTGAGAATTTAGCTTTGTAGTTTTTTTTTTAAATAATATAGATTGCTACAGTGTTTCCCCTATATAGTTTTTGTTTAGCTGTAGTGTTTCCCTATATATTTTTTTAAAAAATTATATTTATCGAATTTATTTTTTCAATATTGAGCTGAATGATAATCTAGCTTTAGCTTTCCCTACATGTTTTTTTATTTTTTTTTTATTGATTTTATTTTTTTACTATTGAACTGGTTGAAATTGTAGTTTTTTTGTTTATTTCTTTAAAACACTGTAGCTTTCCCAACGTGTTTTTTTTTCCCGCTTTTGTTTTCTTTTTTTTACATGTTTTTTTTTTTTTTCATTTATTTTACCCAAAATTGATTTAAAAAAAAATAGTCTTTGTCGTTTTTTTTATATTGATCTGGTTGAAAACTTAGCTTTTTAGCTTTTTAAAAAAAAAAAAAAAACACTATGGATTACTACAATATTAGCTTTGTTTTTTTTCTTTTTAATTTTTTTTTATGAATTTTTTTTTTATTTGGTTTGTTAATGTTAAAATTTTTTTATTTAGTTATCAGATTTTCATGATACGGATCTCGGGTTTGATGGGTTGACTTGATTTGACGAGTTATTTTTTTCATTTAGTTTAGTTTGTTAAAGTTAATTTTCTTTCTATTTAATTATCAGACTTTTATACTTTCATGATACATATCCTGGGCTTGACAATCCAAGGTTTTACGGCATAACCTGGTTTAAAGGGTTAACCCAATTAATTCATTTTTTTTTCTTCATTAGTTTTTTCCTTCTTGTTAATTTTTTTTCTTTGTTTTTTTTTAATTAGTCTATTTAATTATCACACTTTTATGACACAACCTTATAGCCAGACCCACATCCAATATTCTTGAGTCCAGTGTTGCAATCAGGCTCACTTAAACTTGGGTCATACAAGTTTAATTTTATTATTAATATTATAAATATTACTTCTAGGTCAGACGTTGCAGCCAAACACAAAATTTTTTTGTATATGGCCTTGCAAAAAAACCCAAGATTTTTAAATTTTTCTTTTTTTTAATATTTTTATACAAAAAAAATGACCCGCGGCATCGCGTGGGTACCAAGGCTAGTGTGTGTGTGTGTATCCTGTGAG
Source organism: Populus alba (assembly GCF_005239225.2). Classification (NCBI taxonomy): domain Eukaryota; kingdom Viridiplantae; phylum Streptophyta; class Magnoliopsida; order Malpighiales; family Salicaceae; genus Populus; species Populus alba. The sequence goes on from NC_133287.1 coordinate 2,586,347, forward strand.
TTAAGCATTAATGAACCTAGTATTTTATAATTACATTTTCAAAATATAGTATTGTTTCTGTGTTTTAATTAAATTATCACAAAAGAATTTCGATATCATCTTTGATAATTCAATAGCTAATGGAGTTAATTGGATTGTTTTATTTTATTTTATTTCCTTTATTTTTATTTTATATATTTAACTTAAGAAATTTGAGACATAATTAAAAAAAAATACAATATATCATTTGTTATATCAATAAATATACTAATATAATAATTAATTTGTTAAATTATCCACAACCATGTTAATATTATCAGTTGGTGTACATTTTCTAGAATTACATTGTAGTATTGGAAAAAATATAGTTGAACTCTTTAAAGATTTGATAAAATATCGTATATTATAGTATCTTTAAAAAAGTACTCAAAAATCTTTAAAAAAAAAAAGAATTTAATGAAATTCAAAAAGGTGAATTCACCATTGAAATTCGTTTATTATTCACATCGAAAAATTCCCCTGTTTTGAAAATTACTAAGATAATATGAAAAGGTTTAGAAGGTTAATATTTTTTTCAATTTATAAATGGCAAAGTAAATTATGGGATTGAACATGGTGGCCACTAGCCAGAGGGTTGCTAGTGGTATGGTACCCAAACATGTCAAATTTAAATTGATATGGGTTTGAATTTCCAAATGAGCTTTTAGGTTAATTTTAAAGATAGTTCGTTTCTTAGTTGTTTTTTCTTTTAAAGCAAATAATATAAAATAATTGTTTGATAACTAAAAAAATATGATTTATTTCATAAGAAACCCGTTATATTTTGCGTTTGAAACGCAGGTCAATGAATAGCAGTTTCACGATATTTCTCTTTGCCTCCACACAGTGGAGAGTGAATTATTTCACTCTCTAAAGTTAACAATGGAAACTGAATATTCACTCTCCACTATGTGGAGACAGTGGAGAACACCTCCACTATTTTGATCGGATCTAAATTTTATTCTTAATTGTTCCGCCCGGATCATATTTGATAAAAAAAATCTAATTTTTATTAATTGTGTTTTATTTGAAAAATTAATGTTTAATATTATTCAATGACATTATATAAATTAGAAGAAGATTGCATGAAGACGTAGCATTTGGAGAATTTGATCGCAATTCTAATTTTGTTCCTGATGATATTTTACCTGATTTTGTTGCACGCTCAAAAAACCATGGAAACTGGAGTCATTATCGGATGAATTTTGTACATGATGGAATTGTAGATAGGTTTATAGAACAATAAAAAATATTTGATATAAAAGTATTATTTATTTAATGATGTAATAATAGTAGTTAAATTTATAATATTTAAATTAAAAATCATTAATATTAATATATATATATATATCTTTTTTAATTATTTTATAACCTCAATTTGAAAAGTATTTTTTACCAAACATCTTAAACTACTTTTTATTTAACCTCAATTTCAACCATAATTTTAACCAAATATATATAAATATCAAACCAACTTCAACTAAAAATACTTTTTTATAAAACAATTTATTTCAAACTACAACCATAAAACTATCATAATATAAATACACTTTTGTAACTTTGACAATGATAGTGGGCTTTTTCTTGGAATTTTAACCATAATAAAAGGGCAAAATGCTTCCTTTTTTTTTTTAATCTTTTATAATTTCCTAGAAAAATCAAAGAAATAAAAGAGGATGTTTCTCATTAATATATTAGTTATTTATATATAGAGATCGTTTGTTTATGCGGTGAAAATTGCGTTTAAAGCAAAATGTAGGAGCCAAGTGTTTGGTAAAGAAAAAATCACTAATTACTATTCGTAGGCCCCATTATTTTCTGTGTTTGCAACATAGGATTGGAAGAAATAGTGGAAGGCCGCTTTCACATGCGTTTCTTGCACTATTCATCTTAATTGCAATGTTCAATGAACAATGCAATTAACATGAACAGTGCAAGAGAATTGCACTGCGTAAACCTTTTTTTTAGTGTGTTAATTTTTTTAATTTTTTTTAAAATTAGTTTAGAGTGAATTTTATATTACACAAAAAAAAAAATTATGGAAACTATAGTTTTTGTCGGATGTATTTTGTACGTAATGAAATTATAGATGATTTCATGGAATAATAAAAAAAATATTTTATATTAAGTATGATTTTATTTCATGATGTAACAGTAATAGTTAAATCCACAATATTTAAATTAAAAATCATCAATATTAATATATATTTTTTTAAAATTATTTTATAATCTCAGTTTTAAAAACATTCTTAACTAAATACATTAAATTACTTTTTCTTCAACCTCAATTTCAACCATAGTTTTAACCAAACACCTATTTTTTCAAACAAACTTTAACTAAAAATATTTTTTATAAAATAACTTTTTTTCAAATCATAACCACAAAACTACCGCAATACCAAACACACTCATAAACTCACCATGTTCAAGCAATCTTAAATTGTCATCTATACAATATTTTGAGTTCAAAAATGTGTTGAAATCTTAAATTTAGGATTTGAATTTTATAATTAATTTGGTAATATGAAGTTGAAAACTTAGGATATATATATATATATATATATTTTTTTTTTTTTTGTAACCCGGGGTGTTCAGGTCAGCTTGCGCGTACCACAACTAATCCCCGCCCTCACTGAACATCCTGCAAGCCCAATGAACATGTAAGGCACCGCGGGGGTGACAGGCGTACACAAGTGTGGTTTGAACCCTGATGTGGAAGAAGGGAACAAGTCTCTTCAACCACTAGGGCACAACCCCATGTGTGGTGCATCATATATTTTGACACTATGAATTAAGCCATGTGAAAGTGTTTTGTTTATATTAGTGCAACAATTCTAAGTAAGAATTACGTATATGAAGAGAGTATTAAGTGCATTTAGGGTGTGTTTAGTAATAGAAAATGATTATCTTTATTGTTTTTAAGTTTTTTTTTTCCTTTTTTAATAAAAAAAAAAATGAAAAACGTGTTCATTTGTTGAAAATAAAAATGAGTTCTTTCCACTAAAAAAAAGCTAGAAACAATACATGAAAATTACAATTATTTTTTTTATAAAAAACTCAAAACCATAATTTATAAGAGTCATCTTAATATTTTGTATTTGTTACAATCTCATTATATAATATTAATTTCATTTCATTCAAATTAAAAACTAATATGAAAATGTTATATTTGTTCACTCAATAAAAAAAACTTTATATTAGATTTATAATAAAAGTTAAATTTATAATACTAATTAAATATGAAAATATAAAAAATAATTTTAATATTTTTCATTGCTAAAAAATTGCTTATATATAAAACAAAAATTGTATCATTTATTTTTTTACTTTATTTGAAAAAAAAAAATGAAAAACTATGAACAACCTGCTTTTTAAACTTGATATAAATTTGGAAAACTAAAAAAATTATTTTTTTAATTTTTGGATGGAGAAATATTATGTTTGAACATAAATTTTTAATTTTTCAAAAAATTAAAATATTACTCTATTTTTAAACAACTCCTTAATACGTTTATAATATTACTCTTGCACTTCTACATCATAACAATAAGTGGGAAAAATTATGATGAGAAGTTTATTAATAGTTGATATAGCCATTAAAAGCAACGAAAGAAAGAAACAGGGATAGAGTTTCAGGCTCCTTACAAGCAAGTTATAACAAATCAACTAAAACAGCTTCTCTCATGCGTTTTGTTTTATTTTTATATTTTAAAAATATTTTTTTAAAAATTTAAAATTAATATCTTTTTAATATTTTAAGATTATTTTAATATATTAATATCAAAAATAATATTTAATGTATTTTTGAAGTAAAATACACTTTAAAAAAAACCATAACCACACTTCTAAACACACAATAACTCTATTACTATTTAATTTTTGAACCAGTTTTTTTTAATAAGTTTTTGAAAAAATAAAAAATAGTAAAATGAACAACAAAAACCTAAAAAATATATTTTTAATATATTTATATTATTTTAAATATTTTTAACATTATCTCAAAAGAATTTAAATTTTAAATAATTAATTTTTTTATTGAATTGATGTTGATATTATTTATTTTTAAAAAATTAAAAATAAAAAAAATCAAAGTTTGCAAAATAAAAAGAAAATTAAGGAATTAAATTTGAACATCTAGGAACATTTTACCGATAAATATAGGTATATACAACTCACGTAAGGAGACTAGTATGTAAAGGGTAACCAGGAAAAACCTAATAAAGACCTCACTCTATCTTCTCCACACAGAAGCCGCCGCCCCCTGCTTTTGCTTTGGAATTTTCGGCCCCCTCTCCCAGCCGCTACTCACCTTTCTTCGTCCCCACAAACCAGAGAGCCCCTCACTGTTCTCTTCGAGCCGCCACCTTCACTCTCATTTTCCCTCTGCCTTATTCCTCCATTTCCCCCGGCCACACCAATCTTCAAACTCCATTTTCCTCACTCTCTCTTCAACTGCAGCCTCCCCACAACCTTCCCCAACCTCTGGTCGCCCTTCCTCTTCCCTGATCTCTCCTCCACCTCCCTTCTCTGTTTAGCCCCCAATTCCCTTTCTTCTTCCCCAGCCGCCTCTGTCTCTTGGCCAAACCAGGGCCGCCGCTCGCTAACACAGGAAACCAACCCCACAGGCAGCCCTTTCACTTTCCTCTCTCAGCCGACCCATGGGCCTACCACTCTTGGCCAACACCAACAGACCACACCACCCGACCTCTCTTCCCCCGATCTGTCTTCCTCTCTCGCCTGCCAAAACCAGCCACTCTCCCCTCTTCCCTCAGCCGCACACCGACCCTTTTCCTCTCTCAACCACCCCCCTCACTCTCCTTTTCCCTCGAGTACCAGCCAAGACTTTTCTCTTCCCCATCGCCAGTTGCCTTCATCTCCTTCGACCAGAACCGCAGCCACCTCCCCTCTCTGTCAATTTCCATCCTCTCCCTCACAGACCCATAGCCTCAGCCTCGGGCCACTTCTCCATCTCCATCATTTCCTGGCCGTCCTTCCTCTCCCCCTCTCTCAGCCCTCAGCTCCTTCCTCCTGAACCAGCCGCCAACTCGCCAAGGCATCACTCATAGCTAAAACCAGAGCCACCTCCCATCTCATCTCCCTCTCCGATCTCCACCTTCTTCCCAGGCCAGCCGCCAGCCCGCCAAAGCCTCTTTCCTCAGATCTGCCAGCTGTGAAAGGAAAGAACAACGAACCAAAAAGAAGAAAACAGATCTAAAAAAAAAGTGAAGAAAAATTAAAATCATATGCTGCTTGTGCTTTTTTTCTCTTGTTGGTTTTGCTTGTTGCAGCGCATGAACCCACGACCCGCGCTGAAAATTTAAAAGTAAAAGTAGGGGTAGCAACTTTCTGGGTATAGAAAATAGATTTATTTTTTTTTGGAGTTTTTTTTGGATTTTATTTTTATTTTTTATATGATTTTTCTTTAATTATTTTTAAAAAATTTCATCTTTTTTGTGAGTGTTGGAAATATATATTTATAGATATAATGGTTTTATCTCTAAATATATCAGTTTTTATTTTTTATTCTTTTTATTTTCAATTGTTTTAAAAACAAGTAACATGAAAAAAATTAATGATTTTAAAAATTAAAGCATTAGAAATTGATTTGATAAAAGTTTTAAAAATAATATTTTTGAAATATTTAACCAATCAATTTCTAACTTGTTAATTTTTGTTAATTTTTAAAATTATTAATTTATTTTATTGAGTTGATGTTTATATTTTTTTAAAATTTATATATATAAAAAAAAGTTATGTTGGGATCAAAGTAACTTTATCTATAAATGGATATTTACAACACACAAAAAAAAAAAATTAAAAAGAATTGTGGGGAGACATATGAGAAGTAAAAGAAAAAAACCACAAAAAAACCCTAAAAAAAAACTTAAATCCATCTTCTCTACACAAAAAGTCATCAGCCTTTTACTTTCGCTTTTGAATTTTCAGCTTCCTCGTAGTGGCGGGACGGGATGTGGGTTCATGCGTTGTTGCAATCAAAATCTAAGAGATTGGTGGATCTGGGATGTTTTCTCTTTATTTTCCTTTCTACATCGGTGGTGGCAACTATTGTCACCTGCAAAAATAACAAAATTGCAACAAGCAGTTTGTTTTAGTTTTTTTTTTCCTTAGTTTTAATTCTTTTGCAGATGGCTGGAGAAGATCCAAGGACATCAGTAATATGTTGGAGGCATATGGAGTGACTCGCATGGTTTAAGACCCGCTGGATCGGGTAGATCGTTGACCTTCTTTTCTTCTTTGGTTGGTGATGAGGCATACAGAGGAGAGGTTGGTTCAAGCAATGGTGAAGATGGAAAAGCTGGGGAAGAAGGAGGAAGAGTGAGGGGAAGTGCAGTGGTCAGGCCTATTCGGGTGGCTGAGTTAACAAATGGGGAAGAGAGTGAGGTGGCTGTCGACAGGGAAAGGGAAGAATAGATCTGGGGAAGAGAAGGAAATGTAGGGAAGCTTATATTGATGGGGAAATAAAGGGGCTCTGGTTTGGTTTTGGGAATGGTAGGGAAACGATGAAGAAGGGGAAGTGAAGCTCTAGTCTTAGGAGATGATGGTGGGGGTGGGGGATCACCTGAGAGAGGGGACCGTGGGTTTGTAGCTGGCTGAAAAGGGAAGATGGGTCGGCCAAGAGAGGGAGAACGACAACTGGGGGAGGAGAAAAATTAGGTTTAGGGTTTTTCGTGGTTCCTTAATGGTTTCCCCTAGATTTCTTAATTTTGTGTGTGTTTTGTAGATACTTATTTATAGGTAAAGTGACTTTGTCTCCAAACAGATCGGTTCCTCAATTTTTTTTATTTTATATATATATATATAAATTTTAACTTTTTTTATTTTTTGTATTTTGAATTTTTTTTGAAAATGACCTATTGATTGATTCAATAAAAAAAATCAATAATTTTAAAAATTGATGTGTTAGAAGTTAATTTGATAAAATTTTGAAAGAAACCAAAAATAGCAAAAAATAACGAAAACCTAAAAAATTATGTTCATAATATATTTGTATTATTCTTAGTATTTTTCAATGTCGTTTCAAAAGAATTTATTTTTTTAAAGTCTTTTAAACGCGATTGACCTTTAACACGTTAATTTTTAAAATAATTGATTTATTTTATTGAGTCAATATTGATTTTGCTCATTTTAAAAAAAAATTTAAAATAATTGATATTGCTTGTTTTTGAACGTGATTAGCTTTTAAAACGTCAATTTTTAAAATAATTAATTTATCTTATTGAGTCAACATTAATATTGCTCGTTTTTTTTTTTTAAAAAAAAAATTTTAAAAACCATAATTTGCAAAAAAAAAAAGTTGAGGAACCAATGTGTTTTAAGACAAAGTCACTTTATCTATAAATAGATGTCTATAACACACATAAAAAGAAAAAAAAATTTTAAAAAAGAATTGAGGGGAAGCAATATGGGAAGTCAAAAAGGAAAACCACAAAAAACCCTAAAAGAAACCTAAATCTATCTTCTTTGTATAGAAAGCTATCGCCCTGCTTTTGTTTTTTGAATTTTTAACTTCAAGCGTGTTTGGGAGTGTAGTTACTGTTATTTTTTAAAGTGTTTTTTACTTAGAAAAACATGTCAATAATATTTTTTTTTATTTTTAAAAAATTATTTTTGAAAATATTAAAAATATATTAATTCAAAGAAAAAAAAATTCAAATTTTTTTTGAAAGTGTTTTTGAAAAGGACTCCAAACACCTTCATATCCCAACTGTTACCCACGTTTCTTCTTCCTCACAAACCAAAGAGCCCCTCACTGTTATCTTCACCACTAGCCACCTCACTCTCCCCTCCATCTGCCAAAAGCAAACCAAAAACTGGCCCCCGCTCCCAGCTTTTTCCCTTTTCTTTTTCTTTTTCACCGAGCTTCCCCCATCTCCCAAAATCAACCAAACCTCTTCCTGTCATCTTCCCCTCTCCTAGTTGACCTATCGGCCTCCCTCTCCTAGCGAACACCAACAGACCACCACTTGGGCTCTCTTCCCATGATATGTCTTCCTTTATTTTTCTTGTCTCGGCCAAACCCAAACCAGTTCTCCAAGACCCGAACCAACGTCTCCCCGCTAACCGAACCAGGTCTCCATCTCAACCAATTGTCACCCAACACTCCCTTCTTCTCCACACCAAAGCCTTCAAACACCAGCAGATCCATCACCTTCCTCATTCAACCGGTTGCTATCCAACCCCCAGATCTGCCACCTACAGAAGAAGAGCAACAAAACGAACCGAGGAAGAGAGAAGGCAAAAAATTAAACAGATCTAAAAACGATTAAAATCAACTGCTTGTTGTGTTTTTTTTTTCTCTCAAGTTGTAGATTATGGTGAAAGCCACCACGAGCAGGGAAGGGAAGAGAAGAAGAAGTCAATCCAGATCCCCCTCGTTCCCTATTTTTTTCTAGCGGCAGTGCTTGAAACCACGCGCCACCACTGTTCCTGACACCTAGAAATTTCCACCATTGTTCCCGTGTTCAAGCAACTTTTTCCAAATAATTTTTTACCTTTGGAAGGTCCTTTTGTAATCTTTACATGTTGGCTGGAATATGTATTTACATTATTGTTAGCATTTTAAATTTTTGTGATTGGAAACTTGTAATTATAGGTGTGGAGTAAATTATAATAAAAAGAGAATGTGTTTGTTTTTGTATTTTTTTTATGTATGTTTTTTAATGTTAAAATAAAAAATCCAAAAAAAAAACTAAATGTTTTAATTTTCATATGGCTAGATCTTTCAAAAAAATATAAAAAATCATATTATATTTTACATGAAAATCCTAGAATATGTTTTTACATATATTTTAGAATTTAATAACAAGTTTATTAAAATCTTGAGAATTTACCTTATATTTCAAAAAATACCAAAAAATATTTTTTTTAAATCCAGAATTACAAATTTATACGCAAGACGTGTTTTTGTATTAGATAAAATGGTACTTTCATTTGTTTTCATAACAATGTAATAATAATTAGATTTTCTTTACCTGGTAAGATAAAGATATTTTTTACTAAGAAGAACTTTTATTTTGTTTTCATATCAACCTTAGAATAGTTAGATTTTCTTTACCTAATAAGAATAAGATCTTCTTATTGAGAATAATTTTTTTTTAATAAGTCATTAACAAGACAACTATCAAAAGATTTAAACTACATTTAAATTACAGAGCAGCTTACCTCAAGTAGGGTGCCCTAAAATGCTAATACATGTCTTAGTCACAACCAGTCCTTTACTCTCGAATCTCTGACAAAACTAGTACACCTGAGTTTCCTAGTGACCCTAGACCAAATACTTGTTAGCGAATCTAAAAAACAAACAACAATTCACCTCAACTTGCTAGGCCAAAACATAACCAAAGATCAAGCATAAAAGATGTAATAAAACTATAGCCATACTACTAAATTAGCTTTCCTATTAACTCCCTACTTGACTAAGTATTTCGCTACATTATTTTTTTTTTATTTGAACTTGTGTAAAATGTACAGAAAAAAGCACGCTACTTGCATTTAAAATATCATTAAAATGTCAAAGCATCATGGTTGCATGATATTTCTAAATTAATCCAAGTATTGGCATTGTATAAATCAAACTCTACAATCCGTTTTTAAAAGAAGTGTAACAATAATCAATATCTAATTGAAGAGTTTTAAAATATTAAAATCTCAATTACATTGGACTTCTTAATACTTGTAGAATATGAGAAAATACAAAGAAAACTATCATCGTGATCTTTTAGTACACCAACAATTTTAGAGGGAACTAGTTTGTCATTTACAAAGGCATTTATAGTCTACTTTACCTATCATGTCTGTCTTTGCAATCCAGATACAAAGTCTCTCAAAAATCCAGTTTGATTTGAATTTATAATCAAATCAAAATTCTCGATTACCTCCCGGATCTTCCAAAACAAATAATTAATAGAATGATTTTGAAAATCAAAATCAAATCCCATTATGCTTATAGACTTCAATCTCACTTCACACTCATTAAAGAAAAGTGATATATCATTAATATAATATGAATCATTTTTAGTTTTCTGCATGCCATAGGTATAATCATCTTTGTTTGTCCTTATTATATTTGTTGTGGAAAGCACATCACCACCATCAACGTTGGTAAAGGGAGAAGTTTTCATGGTATGCTAATTAACATCTAAAACCCTCCAATATCTTCCTAGAAATAGTAACTTCATAGCTATTCTTGTTATCTGTGAAAATAATATCTTCTATGGAAGATCTCTTATAAGAAGTGCTAATTCAAATTTTTGCCTTAGATAAATTCTCAAAAGAACTTGTAAAATTGTCCACACCAATCACTCAATCACGAGGAGCTATAATAGCTTGAAACTTTTCCTTTGTCTATGTCGATAATAGTGAACTAGCGATCTCAATCCAACAAAAGAAGTCAACAACATTATCTAATGCGCTCCAAGGCTTGGCATCATCAGAAAAACAATGATAAGATAGACTTCATGTAGTCTAAGGAGTATCTCATAGATTTAATGCCATCAAAAGTCAAAATAGCCCTTGATGCCTTAAGAAAACCTAGTTTGAGAAAAGATAAACCATAATTGGTTAAGTCTTTTGCCAAGGTAATTCACTCCTTTCAAAAAATATCTCCAACCAAACTGCGATTTAGACACTCTTTTGTATCATCTAAGGAAATTGCACACACATACCTTTGATCACAATTAAAAGTTTCTTCGAAAACCTCTACATAAGTTTGTTTGTCTCTTAGTTTTAATGCAGCTGATTCTACAAGTGATATCGTAATAGGTTTTTCTAATAACTTTGTCACTCAAACAGTCCTAGTAGGTTTTCTTTCCATTTGTCTCCCAAACTTGGCATAATTAGCATTAAGCTTGAAACTTCCATACCAATTCTCATTAAGAGATTTCATAATTGTATCCATGCTTAACTCCGATGCAATCTTGATAAAGCCAAATCCTTATCCTTTCTTATATCATTTTTTAGCAATGTAGAGGTCTAAAACGTTTCCAAAAACCAGAAACTATTTTCTCAAAACATTGGCATGCAACAACCCCGAATCATCCAAAATAAAAGTTTTTGACAATATTGATATTAAAAGCTCAGATGGTTGATAACTTATAACATGTGATGTTTGGTAAGCTAGATGATCAATAGCTAGTATCTAGAAAAGGTCTTCTTTAATGGACATGGAGACTCTTTGATAGTAAAGTTAGTTACTTTATAGAGAGAGAAATGCACTTATATTCCAGAAAGAGATGCTTTAAAAAAATATATGTAGTAAAGAATGAATAAACCTTTGGCTTGAAGGATTCATCATGTATTTATCGCACATGAATCATATCCTTTTATAGAGAGGAGAGGCCGGGATGTAATATTATGTTTGTGATATTTTGAATTATATTTTATTAAAAAAATTCAAAATAATTTTTATTAGGTTAATATAAAATATTGAGGGATCCGCGTGGGGTCTTGAAAAAATCTCTGGCGAGTGTTGGGCTCGGACCCATTAGAGATGAGAAATGGGTTCAAGCGTGTTGTTTGAACCCAAACATGTTGGGCTCGAGCGCGCTTCCAAGCTTAAATCCACGAGACATGTCACATCCACACTAGACGTATATCTTGCATAGGCTCGAGTTTCTTGCCCTAGCTCATGTCTTATAAGGAGTTGGGCTTGGGCAATAACCTAGGCTTCTTAGGTATTGGGTTCGGGCTACCATGTTTAATGGGTGTTCGTGAAAAAATAACAACTAACATTATTTATCAATGATTGTGTATGCATTGAACACAATGAATAGTTTCAAAATAAAAGAAGGGAACAAATTGGACTGTTCAGCATACAAGAAGGGAACGTAAATGGCTCCTTGGTTCAAACAAATTGGAAAGCTGAAAAGTGAAGAATTACCATCTTCAAAGAAGTTTTTTTTCTCCCTTTGAACCCCTGTTTTATGCTACATATATATTGCAATGGTGATATCAAGAATGTTGGTCCATGAAGCTCCGATGGTAGAAGAGAAGCATCTATCAATTATCATTCAACTTGCATTTAATGTGCATAAAAAAAAAAAAAAAGGACGTCCATCACTCCTTTGTTTTTCCTAAATTTACTACCCCTCTAACTTCAGCTCTCGCTCATTCTTCCCTTCTTTTTTCAAATCAAGTTCACTTGCTCATTGTTCATTATTATTATTATTATTAAAAAATAACAATCTCATTATACTAAAGAAATTACAATTTGTTTTGAGGGTCAAAATATTATTGAGTCACGGTGAAGTATCAAGATTAATTCCTTTTCAAGAAAGATTTTAAATAGATATGATAGAACTAAATGTTGATCAACCATTCTTGAACAGATACATTAAAAAAAAAATCTTAAATTCAAACCAACAACAAAATGAGAAATAAAAAGCAGAAAGGAAGGTTTTTTTTTTTTTTTTTTATAAAAAAAGGGGGATGGTACTGTAATTGTAATGGAGCTCAATATAAATAAAAGCATGGGACACCTTTGTTTTTACATTTGTCTTATACAAGAACAAAAATGTATGGCATGGTAAAACACCATGCCTTGGTTTTTGGAACTCCATAAATTAATCTGTCTTGTTTCTCCTGGGCTCTCAAGATTTTTGTTTGTGTAGTGAGCCCCGCAACTCGCATGCTATAAGCCGCACAGGTCGCTGTTGCAGTCCACTCTCACTATTCTTTAGAAACAGCCATTGATTCTTTGTTTAGGAAAGGACATGGATGCCTCCATCATCTTGGTTTGTTCAATAACCTACAAAAAGGGTATTAACCTTTTCTCACATAACTATGATATGAACATTGAATCTTTGATGTACGATGTATTAAACCATCATGACCATTATTCCACATTTTGTTTGGTTTGAAGCTGGTGGCGCCAGATCTCTGTTTGATAGGACAGGCTCACAAAAATCACAATTTTTAAACTATTCAAGAGTCATGATCATCTCTTATATTTTGTTTGGTTTTGGCCTTCTCCTTCTCTCCCGGCTTCTCTTTCCACTGTGAGCCTGGCTGCTACTGCTGCTGTTGCTCAGTGGAGACATGGGTGGTGAGTGGCCGGCGTTGATAGAGATGAGGGTGGCTGGCGTTGATTGATAGAATGTTGGATTCTTCACGGCCTGAACAAATGTGTTTAGGCTAGATTTTGTTCAAGAATATATTGTTTTAACAATCAAGTTTAATTAGGTAAACTGGTCACGGATTAATCCAATAGATCACCCAAATTTAACATGATCAATGTTCAAAATAGTTCAAAATCAAATCAAGTTCTAGTTTGCTAATACGAGACTCGGAGTCCCGAGTTTAATATCTATGCTTCAGCGACCTTCTTCTTCTTCTTCCCTGTTTTTTGCGCCTTAAACAGTTAGTCACCACCCTATTTACCTCTTGTGAGGAACTTAATATTGTGGTTTGTTGCCATTCTAATAAACTATGTGGCATGTTAATGATTCAAGTAGCATTATATTATCCAAAGGACAAGCAAATCTCAAGTTACTTTCTAGCATGATGGCTCATGCCTGGCATTACTATGAAATAGCACTGGTATTTGCTTAAAGTTGGATGGGTTCAAGACCTTCAAGCTTGCTTGATTTCAAAGAAGTGCTTTAGAAAAAAAATCAAAAGTATAGATTAAGGTGCAATGAGAATTGAACAATTTCCTCACCTTCACTTCGAGGATGCCAAAAGATCAAATTCCAGGTAGGCCAGTGGAAAAAGATAGTGCTTACATGTTTTGATAAATTCCCTGCAACATTTTCTTAGTGGTGGTGATGCCAAAGTCTTGTAGGAGGATTGTGCTGTCCTAATGCAGTTCAATTCACTCCCACTCTGCTAAATATGTGCTCTGCACCGAGCTTTGCTAGAGTGAAAGAAAGAAAGAAAGAAATGCCATATTTACATCAATCCAATTTTCATACTATATACACAATTAGCCAAGGCATAATGTGAAAATCACAAGAATCTTGAGGCCTGATTCCTATCATGAACAAAGTTTCGGCAATGATCTAGCCTTTCCAGGGCCATGCAATCTTGATTTTGTCACACTTGACATCTCCGAATGCATCATTGTACAAACTTTCTCCAATTCTGTCACCTTTTTCTGCATTCCTTGCAATCTGGTCTCAAGATTGTCAATCTCCTTTGAATGTCCATGTTTTCTTGCATAATTAAGGATTTGATCAAAGCCCTCTTGTTCCTCCATGGCATTGCTATGAAACTTCGATTGGCTTGAGACTTTGAAATGAGATAAGTGATTATGGATTAAGCTATTGAGCTTGGATTTCTGAGTAATGAAACTTTTGAGTGTTGATCTTGGTGGAAAGTTTGAGTTTTGAGCAAGGTGTTTGGAAGCTTCTGCCGAGAGCTTATCATGGTTGACAAAAGAACATAGTCTCATCTTTACCTCTTCACATAATTGAACATGGACCTGTGTTGACCCAAAGTCATTCCAAGCATTCCAAATTTGAAAAGAACACACATAGATTGGCTCAGACAAAATTTAGATATCTGTATGCTTTTTTGCTTTTTAAATGCCATAAGTTAACTAGCATACCTGGAGATACATGTCAATGGCTTGATAGAGTCTGTCACTGAATTCTCTAGCAGAATCTGGCAGAACCATTATCAATGCTGCAAACTTGGAAGGTTTCAGAAGGATATCTGGAGCTACTTCTATAAGGTACGAATCCATCAAGCTAGCAACCTTCCTCCGTTGATTTTGAGACATCGTTGAACCTTCAAGGAAAAATGCTTTAAAAAGCCTCAAAACTAAATTCACATCATACACATGATGGTTCCTGTGTGGAGATGGAACAAGTAGATGATCCAAAGTTGCTTGATCTAGCATTGAACCAACCAGACGCTCTAACTTGAGTGCATAAAAATTGCTTATATTTTTCAACCTTGAGACTGCTAGTAGAATATCAAATAAGCCTCTGCAAGAAAGAGAGCTCCTATCAAGCAGTGAAAGCAGATTGATTGCAAGCTCTGTGATTTTGCACTTCTCAGATTCTGTGACACTGAAATATCTCGATTTTAGGCGAAAAACAATGAACTTAAAAATGGTAGCATGATCTAGTTTCTGGGACATCATCATCCTGATTACTTTGTCAAATGAATTAACATTCAAAACCAAAAGATCTTCAAACCACCAAGTTGTTTGAGACCAGTTGTTTCTCATACTACAGGTGCTGCTTGTATCACATGAGAACTGAAAACTGGAATTGTTTGAAGAACATGTAAATGGGCTTGCCATAGTTGGCAAAGTAAGCCTCACAAGGCAATCCAAGACTTTATCAAGCAAAAATGAAGAATTTATAGTAGGAAGTAAATCTTGGCACAGTTTAAGGGCTTGTAGGAGCTCAGACCAAGTCCAGTAGTTGATCCCTTCAAGAAATTTCTCTGTCTGATCTACTAGATTAAGCTTTGCTGAGCTATTACTGCCCATCTCCATGTAATGAGCAGCATGGTTTAGCAGCACAATGTTAGAAGGAGTTATCTCAATGGTGCCATTGTTGTAGCAAAACCTTGCCATGAGCTCAAAACCATATGCTCCTCCTGGAAAGTTGTCAAATATTACTTTCAATTTTCTTGAACCATCAGTCAAATCACCAAATAATTTGCTGAGCCTATCTGAGAAGGATGAAAGAGTTTTCTGCAAAAATTTACACATAATATGACCACATGGTTAAAACAGAACATTTACCAAATTCCTGCAACAAAATGAGAAACGGAAAGTTGAAAACAAAGCAACAACAATTCAATGAAACTTTCCATGACCAAAGTAGGCAAAAAAACTAGAAAACCTGACAAAAAAACACCTTGTTCATTGGATCCTTCTAATCCCAAACAGCTACCGACAAGAGAAAGGCATTAAATGCATCAAACAGAACAGTGAAACACTACTCGAGGACATTGTTGAATCTTGCATTGGATGGAAACTACGGCACTGCGTTGCTGTCAGCATTAAATGGTGAAGAACCCATTACAATTTGTGGAAAAGAAACATGAAATTTGATGAAAAGCCCCACACCATCGGACAGTGGTTTTAGATTAGATAGACGAGAGGCAGGCAGGCAGGCAGCAGAGATATTTATTGAGCATCAGAAATAGTAGAAAATTCAGTGCAGAAACCACCACGAATATGGATAGAGAGACCTTTATAGACGCGAAAGGTAGGCAAGGCAAGGTAAAGCAAAGCGGATTGTTCTTACCTTGTCCACTAGGAAAATTTCTTCTCCATTGACATCAACTTCAAGAATGTAGCAAACTTCCATTGTTGGCCAAAAAAAAAAAAAAACAATGACAGGAACCCTCTCAAATCAGACTGCCATGCAATTGAAAAGGTCTTTTGCCTGAAAAAGAGGGACTTTTAAGCTTAATCCAAAAATGATAATTGAGATATGATTATGATTATGAAGAGAGCTCATTCTCTGAGAAGGGAAAGAGGAAAAGTGAAAAGTGGTGCCTTCGAATCTGCTGTTGCTTGGTCAATGTGCACAGAGACATTGTTTTTATAAGACGCAACGAGGCACTTTCAAAAAAAGAAGAAAATCAACCAAGACTTGGAGGAGACAACAGACAATTTGCAAGAAAATGGGAACAATGAACTATCTAGTTCGCTATAAAAGCTCTCACAACTTTGCATACTCCATGGCGACGGCTTTCATTACTGTAGCGACTACTGTCATCCTATTTTGCGTCAACTTTATTTGAGACATGACATGAAATATCTTCATTTTGTAGCTCCGACCTTTGTGATTTATACTTGGTATTAACTTTATTTGATACATTGAATCGGAAATTTTATGATTTAAAATTTAACCTTAACCTATTTTAATTTAAATTAGAAAAAAAGTATTGATAAACTCAGTACATCTAACATGTTGATTGATTAAATTCGTACAGGTCAACTTCGAAGATTTAAAAATATAAAATGATATTAGTTTTAATAAAAAATAATTGATTCAAAACTCAATTATATATTTTAATATAATAATCTCAACTATTTTTTTGAGTTAAACTCTAATTGGGTCTCACAACTATATATTTGGTAATTCGATACAACTGTGTAAGATAAAAATATTTACTATTTTTCATAGCATTATGATATTTTTATTTATTTACCTATTTTTTTATTAAAAAAAAACTTGAGGAATTATTTAAACAGTGGCGGACCCAAGAAGGAGCCAAGACTTACGCTCAAGAAACTACTCTCCAAATTTATTTTTCATAAGAATTTAACTGGACTCGAGCTACACAGACTTACACCCATTAAATCCATACTCATAGGATGCTACTTGCATTGCATCAAGCAACAAATACAGAGGACCGGTGATTGGCACTTGACAGTGTCAAAGTTTGGCACTTGACAGTGTCAAAGTTTTGCTAGTGGCATGGTGGATCGGTGGGGATGACCACGCACTTGGAGAAGCTCGAAACCCAAGGTAGTTTTTTTTTTTTTTTTTTTTTTTTTTCCTGAGTCTGACTTTCCTCATGGTTCATGGTGTTATTTTTATTTTGAATTCTCATGTGATAAATTCTACTCAACCTAATCACCGTCGCCTTTTTCCGTCACTTGCGCCGCCTATCCATGCAGTGGTTTGACTCCAAGAGCTGCATTTCTAGTGGATACTGGAGTCCCACATGAATAAAACAATGGAAGAAGCAGCTGGCCGGGATCCATAAATAAAATCAACTGGAAGCGCAGCACATATATACGTTTTCTCTAGTTCTATACATAAAATCCAGAAAATGATCCATTGCATGGAAATCGAAGACTGAACTGGGCTGCGGTGAAGCTGTGAGCTCCTTCCTCGGCAAGCCTTCATAAAAAACCCAGTTTGTCCAAATTTTCAGATACCTTCGTTGTTGACTCTGGTTTGTCCAATTTTCCATTAGGTAGGTTTGATACATGAGACTGATAGAAATTGACAAAAACAAATTCACTTTTATGCATTGTTATAAAATCTAAGTATAGCACAGCTCAATGATCTGATGAATCCGAAGTCTAGCCTGGTTTTCTTTTACTTATTTTGGTGGTTAATCTAGTTAAATTTAAATGATCTATTAGGTTAATCCATGCCTAAGATTAATTCAGTTAAATTTAAATGCAACTTGACTACATCTACTTAAAGAATTTTAAAAAAAAATTGTACAAAGCAAAGTTACTTCAATATTTTAATCAAACACTAGACTAGAGCAGACAGCTATGTTTTTATTGTTCAACCTCTTGATCTCTTGATATGAGACAATGTTCTCCCCTCCAGTACACCATCCTATCATGTCCAATCCAGTCCTCCATCAGCTCACCAAGTCCATATTCGTAGTCTATGTAGAGTGTCTGATATGATTTTATTAACTTATGTTTCTATCCATGCAAGAGTTAACCCATAAAAATCAAATCCAACTGCTGTTAGAAGCTTAGAACATAGGAAAGGGAAGATAAACAAGAATTTCTTTTTCCTTTTAGCTTTTTTTTGTGCGTAACAATCTGATCCATGACAAAAGACCAGCACTAAAAATCCCTGGAAGAACAGAGGAAACAGGGGAATATTAAATTTGAACCCCCAAGTTAGATCTTTACAGTTTCTAGATGAAACTCTATGCAGATAAGCACTTGTGCTGAGAATCAAAGTAATAAATAGCCATCGGTCGGGGAAAAGGCATCCTCATGTTTCCAGGGAGGCTCCTTTGGACAGAACATCGATCAGCTAATTTTGTTTATTCTGCCTTTCATTTGCCTTTCAGAAATTTGTTTCTTACAAAGTACAAACATAGGAATCTGTAGTTTGTGGGTGTTGATTGATAGAATGATTGAAATATATATATTATTGGTATGAAAATACAATTCCCTAAGAAAACCACCATTTTTGGAATGAAATCCATTATAATTATAATAATTGTAAAAAATGTAAAGGACATAGGTTATTATTATTATTATTATTATTGTAGATCTCTATTGTTAAACAAGACACAAAATAATTGTGGATTGCATTGTTCTCTTGTAGTGCAATTGTTATTGTTCCTAGGATGTGGAGAAGTATACCTTAGCCCTGTACTTTTAGATTCTTACATCTTTAGTTCATGTATTTTTATTGTTGACATTTCAACGCTGAATTTTATTTTTCTCACGTTTCAATCCCTATAAATTAAGAGGAGAGAGAAATTGCTAAAAAAATATATCAAAATTCCTAAAGTCTGTTTTTACTTACTTTTGAGACTAAGTATAGAGTATTTTGGAATTGAAAATAAAGTTATTGAGGTTTTTAGTGTTTTAAAAAAATAATTTAAGTTTAATTTGGAAAATAAAGTTATAGCCTTGTTCCTCTTACATTGTTCAAAAGATGTGAAAAGTTCAATCTGGTCATTCAAGTTTCATCTTTTATAGATTTGATCCCTTTTTTTCTTTTAAATTTTATATTTCAATTTTCAATTATAAAACTTTATATGTTTTAACTTAGATGTAGTAAGAGGACCGAAAAAGATGCCCGAAAAAAAGAGAAAGAAATGAGAAAAAGCTCTTGGATGGGGGCACAAATAACTATGATTTTTTTGCTGTTTACAGATTTATCTTTTAAGATTAGAACTCAATCAAAGTGGTTGTATACTAATTTGCGATCATAGTCATGTTTGGAGTGCGATTGTTGATTATTGTTCCATACAGATTCCACCTAGCAACAATATTCTGGATGCAAAGCGGTAGTATGAAAAATCACGGTTCTTTTTATTTTTTAAAAATATTTTTTAAAAAAATTTAATTTTTTTTTATTTAAAGTATTAAATATTAATGTAAAGTTATTTTTTTAAAATATTTTTAAATAAAAAATATTTTAAAAATAGTCATTATCACATTTTCAAACACACTCTAAAAAAATAATAAATTTTCAAGTTGACAATCATGCTCTCTCTCTCTCTCTTCTCTTCTTCTTTGGAAAATAGAATGAAAAATATCCGTAAGCTTTTTAGCTTTGGACTAGTGCCAATTCTTCTAACTCAGACACCCCGGGTTTTTTAAAAAAAAATGGCCCAAAAAATTTTAATTGATTAAAAAAGCCAGAATTTAAACCATTGCCGCAATTCAAATATCCATTTTAATTGTAATATAATTAATTTCAAATTGTAATATGAGGTCAAGTGTTTATGTGTGCATTTCTTATTTGCTTTTTATAATAAAAAGCAACTTTTCATTGTAGTTTTAAATTAGCATTAATAATTTCTTTTATGGTTTATCAGTTTTTTTTTCAATTTATTTTATTAAATGCATAATTATCCTTTTAGTTCTTAATTAAAAAAAAAAAGAAAACGATACTAGAAAACGCATCAGCAAATTCTAGCTGTGATGCAAGAAAAGGATCAAGTGTTTTATTGATCAGACATTGTTCTTTGATGACGAACAAAGAGGGGAAGGGCAGGACGTTCTGGACTTCAGTTTCGGTATATTCCGGGCAACGTCCGGTATATTCTGAACGGGAACGTGCTGTCTGGAAATAAAGACGCTAGATTGCTTCAGCATAATAGCAGTACTGCACTTTCTTAATATTAGAGGAATTATTCTCTGACACCAAATAAAGCCAAGCTGGAATTTCTCCGCAGTCAAATGCCAATCCTTCCGATGAAGGTGACAAATAACTTGAACTCTTCAATTCAGCAATCCTTTGGCCTTGAAGTATTCCACAGTTTGGTCATAGACCTCTTCAATCCCATACTTGAAACTGAAACCCTCACCGATGAGCTTCTCTGAAGTGATGGCCAACTTGGCCTTGGACGGGAAATCCCCAAAACTGTACATTTTAACAGGAAAAGCTGAGAGAGATTCAGAGGCAGTGTAGTTTCCATGAAATGGAAAATTTAAGGTCTGAAATCCTGAGGCTAGTAGCTTACTCGGTTGGGACATGGTACTGAGGATATCTTTTATTCAGGAACCCTGCAAGCTCGACAACACTGGTGTTAACAGCACAGCAAACATATCTACCAGAAGCAGATTCCTTCTCAGCTAAAAATATATGGGCTCTACAAACATCCTCTACGTGCGTGATTGAGATCGAGCCTGACAGCATTTGCATACCCTTCAAAGCATTTTTCAGGAATTCATTCCCTGCAATTTGTTGAAAAACCCATAAAAGGGCCACTTATCTGTTAATTTGAACAGATAGAAACAAACAAAGTGACACATATTTTACGTTCTCGACTTCTAGCTGGTTTAGCACCTGTAATCAATGACACTGACAGGTTTACGCTGCTGGGAATATCTAGGGTGAGAGAAGGACCCGTCATGAGGCTAGGGATGACAGTAATGAGATCGATGTTATTTTCTTCAGCAAATTTCCAGGCTGCCTTCTCAGCTAGTGTCTTGGAGACAGGGTAGCCCTGCATATATATATTCACATGATTTTGTCAGTGATTAAACTTCTAAAATCTGTTCAGGTATATAGGCCTGCCATACACGTGAAGGATAAGCTTGATTTAGACTGCTAATTTTGTTCAAATAGGTCTGCTACTATCATGGAATTATGCAATTAAATTGTTAATTACCCAGGTGGGTGGTTTCTCAGAAGTCAAGAACTCAACATCTGTCCAGTTCTTCTCATCCATGATCAAGCCTGTGCCATTAAGCTTATTGATTGATATAGCTGCAGCTGAGGATGTCAAAATGACCCTTTTAACTGTTTTTTGCTTTTGCACAGGCTTTCAGAACATTCTGTACTCCTTGAATTGCTGGCTTGATCATGTCATTCTATATTCACAACACAAAAAAGTAGAAGCAACCTCAATACCAAAAAGTGCAACATGATTAGAATTTCAAGTGACTGTATAACTAGCGTTGTTCTGAGATTTTTTGTACCTCAGGATCCTCAGAAGCAAAGTTAACTGGTGTTGCAACTTGGAAGACAAGCTCACAGCCTGCTATGGGAGCATTGAAGCTCTCTTCATCAGTCAAATCTGCTCCGAATATGTTTAGGTCCCCCAGATTTTGTAGCGCTTTTAGGTGAGCGACCTTCTTTTGATTGTCTGCACACACAAAGCACTACATTGTGATTGTGTAATACAAGTTTTGACAAGTGCCTGAATAACCATAGCCATAACTTAAGAACCATGGAGCATGCTGGTAGCCCCTACAGACCACGGGACAGAGTAGGAAAGGACTTCTAGATCGCTGACCACTACAAAGGGCTCAAATTAGACCAAATTTAGGTGGAGACTAACCATTTTCATGGGCTCGATTGACTTGCCCATTCGGCCAACAGGGCCAGGCAATTTAGCAAAAGGGAAAAAAAATAAAAAAATAAAAAACTAAAGAAACGTCAGAACAAAACTCTTCATATATCTCCTAGGTCTTCACAAGAACGGAAACAAAGGGCAAGCCAAGAAAAGGGAACAAGAAGCACCGACCTGGATCCCTGACTGTGGTGTTCACTGCATAGCCCTTCTCAAGCAACAATTTCACAAGCAAAGACGCCACAAACCCTGAGCCGCCGATCACACAAGCTGTCTTTTTGGTCAGCTGGGATGCCATGCTTGATGAGAAAAAATTGAATTAGCAGAGATTTCTTTCTTAAAATGTGATCGGGAATTACAGTTATGGTATTTATTTCTCCCATAGAGAGATGTGTCTTAATTTATACTGACGTTTAGTTTCGTTTTCTAGACAGCCGAGCGAACAATCCGGCTTGGAGCTGCTAGGTAGAAGGTGAGCACGTGTAGTCCCACCTACGACTCAAACCAATAACTCGTCCTCTATTTCTTCTTTATTCATTTATTACTCCTTAAATTTATGAATGTAGTGATGGAGAAACGTATCTGTCAGGGTTTAAAACACAATTTTTTTCTTCTTTTTTTTTATTCTATAATGTAATGAAGAACATAAAGAGAAAAAAAGAGAACATATTTGATAGCAGGAGCAGATCTTGGAAAGAGGGTAGGTGTCCGTCTGCCTTAAGGTTAGGTGCAGCATTTCCATGATCCGTTAGGTGCTTACTCTTAGCTCCCATTAATTTTTTTTTTTTTTTTTTCATAGATGAATTTAGCTTATTATATAGATGAAATGGCAGACAGCGACCTAACGGTTTTCATCTGATGTTTTAAGAAAAATGAAATCGGCCCCACATATGCAAGGCATCATCCAGTTATATATATACACGTAGGCAGTCCACCCAAATAATTCAAACCCAAGTCCACACAGCAGGATTCATGTTGTGGTTTTGGCCTTGTATGTCAACATGTGTGGAAAGCCATGACTGAAAAGAACATCATATAGATAACTTTGAAGGAAAGTACGTTGTCGGCACTTCACACTTGGTACTAAAAATTTATTAAAATATTTTTTGTAATCAATACATTAATTTAATATTTTTTCAGATGAAACACACCCAAATATAATCTTTAATGCAAAAACAAATAATATCATAGATTTGTTGTATACTCGTATTTATCCAAGATACATCTAAAATAAAAGTATCAAACTGGGTTGGATTAAGAAATTAAGGACTTGATAGAAATCCCCTATTAATCTATAGAATGTCCTTAATCCCTATTTATGAAAAAGTAGTTGGATTAAGAAAATCTGAAAATTAGAGAAAGAATATTAAAAAAGAAACTCAAAAAAATTTGAATAAAACTAAATAGCGAAATTAATATTGTTCGCCCTAAAAACTAATAATGCCCTTTTTTTTCCCTAACTTTTTTCGAGTTTCTAATTTAATTATCTTTTTTAAAATGGTAATTAGGGGGCACTTTGGGTGCAAAAGGAGGTTTATATTATTTTTTTTAAGTTTGAAGTTTTTGACAAATCCTTAAATTCATGAATAATCTCTTCAATTTCACAATATCTTGAGGACATTATTATAATTTATCCTTCCTTGTTATTATATATATAGTTATCCAAATATTATTAAAATTAATATTTAGAAGAATAAATTAGAAGTGAATATTTTAGATTCAGTTCAGTTTTTATCAACAAAAAAAAAAAACAACCAAAACCAAAATTTATTTTAAAAGAAAACAATTAAAAACGGTTCAAATTGACCGGTTTTGGTTTGGATTTTTTAGAAAAACCGGTTTCACTCGGTTTAGCTTGATTTTTTTTGGTTTAGCTCGGTTTTTTTGGTTTAGCTCAGTTTTTTCTAGTTTGGATCGGTTCGGTTCAATTTTTTCCATTTCAAGCTTATAGAACCAAACCGATCAATTTTTTTAAAATTTTAATCGGTTTAATCAATTTTTTTCACGGTTTGTTTTTTTATTTTATCGATTTAATTAGTTTTTTATTTTTTTCTCGCCCCAATACATCAAAACAGTTTTTTTATAGGCATATTTTAACGAGATTATTTTTATATAGTTATAAAAATGGAGGACAATCCTTGAGATGAGGTATAGTATCTATCCAGGTAAGCTTTTGCTTGAGTGTCATTTATTTTCGAAAATTAATTTATATATAGTTAACGGGTGCAATTAATATGATGAACAAAATTCATGACATTTTTATCCATCCCCTCACATATGACTCTTTGTAAGCTGTAGCATTGCCTAATTTACTACGTAATCCCTTGAGGGTTTTTTTTTTTTTTTTAATATATCTTATTTTGATCTTTAAGCTGCAGCTTCATTTAATTTGGTCCTCATGTTTATTTTTTTTTAATTTTTGTTGTCTTTGATTTTTTTTTTATTCTCTTTAGTCTTTGTTTTAGTGCATACCCAAGATATATATCGGAGATTATTTTGGATTTAATGACATGTTGATTTTACATTCTAAAATTTCAAATTGTTGCAAACAACAAGATTAATAGAACAATGATCAAATTTGAAATTGATAAAAATAAGCAGTCTTTTCCATTTTTAATATTTCATAGGCGCGTGAATCTATACTTTTGATCTTTAATTTTAAATTATTTAAAATTTGATCCTTTTATTTTTGTATTTTTCATCTCAGTCTCAAACTTCATTCTTTTTTCTTTTCCGGTCCTTAAAATCTTGACAGAGTAGAGAGAGAATCGTCAGAAAATCTTGACAAGAGACAAGACTTTTGAGTGACTAGATCTTGATAACCAATTATTTGGATTTTAATGTATATTGATTCGTTTTCGTGAAAGGAATTTAATGGAGATGTTTTTTTACCAAAAAATTATATATATATATATATATATATATTAGAGCACAAGAATTGTTTTTAGGCTTATTAGCATGTATTTTGTTGTTAGAAATAGTGTTAAAGAGATTTATGATAAATACATGCTAATAAATCTCTTTAACACTATTTCTAACAACAAAATACATGCTAATAAGCCTAAAAACAATTCTTGTGCTCTAATATATATATATATAATACTCTTTTATATTTTTAGATAAAATAAAATGGTTGGAATTTAGGTATTTGAGATCCAAAAACAACCTCTGCTAATCAAAAAAAGATTAAAGGTGGAAGATATGTCATTTGTCATATTTAAAATAATAATAATAATAAAAAAAAAAACAAGTGAGGTAAATAACATATCCTTTACCCAATTAAAAAAACTGGAAACAATGCTCATTAAGTTGACTTTTTTTGCCAGCCCAAACACGCCAGAATTTAATGTGGGCTAGGTACATATGTCCAGCCCATGCATGGCCCTTAAGTTCTCCATGCCATTGTTTTTTCTTTTTCCATATTTTTTAATTAAATTATTTAAATGAGGTTTAAATAATCACTCAGTTATGCCATTATTTTAAAATAATATTTAGCTTCTTTTATTATAATATTAAAAATTACTTTCTTAATAGTTATATATGAAGCTAAATGCATAATTTTATAAATGTGGATGAAATATCTTTTTAATATATACATGTCAAAATTATTAATTTATCTTATTTTATTAAAACATTAATATTAAGATTATGATAATATTTTATTTGAAAAAATAAAACCACTGAAAAAAAAATATTTTGTTAAAAAAAATAATAATAGCGCATTGCATTGATAAGGGAAATTAGATTTTGATATACCTTTTTTAGCATCATATGTTACCATTTATCATTAAAATGATATTTTTTTAGTATTTTTAGATTATTTTAATAAACTGATATTAAAAATAATTTTTTTAAAATAAAAAATATTTAAAAAAATAACCATGTAATTACAACTGCAATTCTAAATTTTCGCTAAAAAGTGGCTTGTATATACCATTTTTTTACCCCCTTCTTCATCCTTTCACCTAAATTATGCAGTGGTGGTTTAAACGGTCCTTTTCTAACCCAGTGGTGGTGTAATTACTTGCCTATACAGAGCACATGTCGCGCCCCTGCCATGAAAACAACACCTTTCCATGCCATCATGACCCCATTGGTTTCAAGCCATCATTATTCATGCATAACCATGTCGTCTTCTCTGAAATCCTGGGCATCTGCAGAAGAAAGTCTTTTTTTAAATCATGACAAAATACACATTTCATAAGTCTAAGCTTATAATGCGTCGTGTTCATCTTATAATTTTTTTATAAATAAAAATGAAAGTAAAATGTCTCATAATGCCGTGGGGAAGTCTCCTGTTCGACCTCTTCTTTATTTCTCTGCGCTCGAATCATGTGTGCGATGTTTGTGATTTTTTTTTTCTTCGAAGAGGCTGTTTGATTTTACTATTGAAACAATGTTTTGTGATTTTTTAAGAAATTTTTTTTTTGAAATTATATTTTTTAATATTTTTAAATTGTTTTAATGTGATGATATAGAAAATCATTTTTAAAAAATAAAAAAAATATTACTTCATGTAATTTCAACTAAAAAATATTTTAAAAAATATTGTTATTATACTAATAAATCTATAATGTGGCATGAAATTTGATGACCGGGACCAAATACTAACAAAACACTAAAATAATAAGGCTAAATCATTGCGACCATACTCATAGAAAATGAATAGTTTTTGTGTTTTTTGTTTTACTATTTTTAGGTTTTTCTTTTTCAAGTCCACCCTCAGACAACCTAATGTTCTTTTTTTTTTTTAAAAAAAAAAATATATGTTTTAATATTACATTGTTTTGTGAATTTTTTTATTGGGCTATATACTAATATTATTAGGATTTAGTTTTTTTTTTTAATTTCAACCATAAATATTAAATTTGTTGGAGGTGGGGCTTCATAGTTTTTTTATTTACTTTCTATGAATTTATTTCGATCTCATAATTTAAATCGTCAATTTAATATGTTAACTCGAGTTGACTCGTGGATTTAGAAGACTATAAGTTTTCTCTCAATTTATTTTGATTTTATAATTATAATTGTTTTATTTAAAGAAATTACTAATTATTAGAATTTTTTATTTTAAAAAATATCACAGCCAGAACACACGACTGTTATCTAGTTTCTTGGATTGAATGTGTTAGTGTTAAATTGTAATTAAAAGGCATAATTTTGGATATGTTTATAATTCTGGTTAATATTACTTTTTAAAACATATTTTATTAAAAATATATTAAAATAATTTTTTTTATTTTTTAACATTTATTTTTTATATTAAAATTTAAAACCACTAAAAAATTAATTTAAAATAAAAAAATTAAATTCCAATGAAAACCACTGTGTTCGTTTGAGAAACGCAGTGGAAACCTTATTTCTAAAAATTTTAAATTTTTTTTAAATTTTAAATTATTTTAATATGCTGATATCAAAAATAATTTTTTAAAAAAATAATAAAAAAAATATTATTTTAATATATTTTTACATAAAAAAAACACTTTAATCCAGAACAATTACCCTCAATTTCAAATAAAGTCAGCCGGCGTCTACGTGTGAGCGGTAGAAAAAACTCAAATTAATTGGCTTTTGGAAGTGACCAACCTGTGCAGTGAGAGGGATAGGGGACCATGCAGTGTTTAATGCACACTGAACCTCCACCAGGGGTGTCGACAGCCTCCAGATAAGCTGATCGGTGGTTACCAGAAAATAAAAATGATGGAAGAAGGGACAAAATCTGCATCTCATGGGGTCATTTCTGTATAAAAAAGATCTGAATTCCTAGGGTTTTTAACTATTTTTGTCCTCCTTTAGAGCAACGAGGGCTCCATGCGGAGCTGCGTCGTATTAAGTATCAATTAACCCATGCCCTCAAAATTTTTAAGACGATGGAAAGAATTGAAAAGGCCGAGACATGGGACAGATGAAGCATTATTCAATAACATAGAATGTATGTGCGCTCATGTGTGGTGGTCTTGACGTGCATTTAAAATAATCCATTATTTCATGGCACATTAAAGTTTAACTGATCACCAAACGTTGTGAGCAGATGCATGAATGTTTTTCTTTGTTGTTTTTTATTTTAAAATATATTAAAATAATTTTTTTAATTTTTAAAATTTATTTTTGACATCAGAATATCAAAACAATCTATAAACATAAAAAAAATAGTATTATAGTGCGAAAGTATTTTTTTTAAAAAATATTTTTCATTTAAAAATATATTAAAATAATTTTTTTCAGATTTTTTTATATTAACTTATCAAATTCATCAAACAAAAAAAACAAAAATTCAATTTAATAATTTTTCAAGATGAATACACTTTTAAAACACATAAATACACTTTCAAAACGCATGGAACCACAATTACAAATGAAAAATAAATAAACTGTAACTTAAAATTGTATTTCAAAGTGGGGAGGAAAGAATCAAGAAAAGGAAAGCAAAGAAGAATTTGCATAACTTGTATTTGATCTCTTAACATTCATGATTACAAGTTACCACAAAGCAAGGAAGGAGAGCTTTGGGATTTAGCAGATACAGTTCCTCAAGTTGATGCGAATTCTGACCAGCTTTCCCAGCAAGTGAATCAAAGCCTGATTGACCTGCAATTTCTTGAACATTTTCCAAAGGCCTATGAACCCTACCAGCAATAACTCTACATAGCAACAAAGCCCTTCTTACATCCTGCTTATCTTGACTTGCTTCTACAGATTCCAGGGCTCTTCCGCTTGTGGAAGTAGTAAAGATTCCGACCCCGACGCCATTGACATCTTTGTCAGTGAACCCATGTCTCAAAATCTGGCATACACCGCATTTCTCCATTCTACAAAGGCTAGAGGAGCCATTCAGACCAAGAGAACAAGCAACAGTTGTGCCATGGAACCTCAAAAGCTCGTTGCCGTCGGCGAGACAACGCGGATGTTTCGTAGGCAGTTTGCTGGCTTTGATTTTCACCATTTCTCTATGTTCTTCAAACTGAACAAGGGTCATTTGCATGTTGTGGACCTTCAAAACCCTCTCTATAGTAACACAGTTGCTCTCAGATTGTAACCACCTTGTTCTGCAGATTAATTCTACTATCCTCCTAGATGAGTTCCCTTCCACAAGTTCAGTAACTGCAGAAGGATAATGACAAGTGGATTCTATTGGCTAATTGAACTAAAAAAATTAAATAAAAAGGACTGCTTGCTTCTAAAAAATTGAACCAGTACTGTCAAATAAGTCTAGTTATAATCAGCAATAAGTTGATAGAAAAGACAACAGAACTGCAGCAATCAAAACAATGGCAGTGACATTTCAGAAAACAGAAATCTATAAAACAAACTGACAATAATATTCAAGATTTTGACTTAAAACTTAAAAGGGCTCTAAAGTAGACCTGTTGTCATAATAACTCTAGATTATTTCTCTTGATTTTCATCATAAGAAGATGGATTTGTGCAGAAGAAAACACAAATGCAGGCACCCAAATTAATTTTCTGGAAACCTGCGTATTAAGATGAACCTTCAAACATGTTGATTTGAATGACTCTCTAGAGAGATAAGATTGTTGTTAAAAAAAAGCAGGAAAAACTTGATTATACACAGATTAAGAGACAGAAGTTGTTGGATTGAGGCCTCTTACCAGCATGGTTTGAAAGATGATGTGCCTCAAAAGCATCCAACTTCTTAAATTTTGCATGACATTTCTTGCAAACTAAAGATGGAGAACCATAAGAATCTGCATCATGAGAACTTTTAGGCTTGGAAGATACTCCGTTTCCATTACAATATATAGGAGAATCACCATGTTTCTTCCTTGAATAGCTACTTGACCTTCTGGGGGACACAATTTCATGTCCTCTAGGACGGGGTGTCCGTAGCTTAAGGATATCCTCAAAGGACGAATCACCCTTGTCACAACCTCTGCCACCCGTAATCTTTAGTTCACATTTAGTGTCACAAAGGACTACTTCATGTGCTATGGAGTTGAGAAAATCAGTGCTTTCTAGAGATCTTGGGCTACTAGTTAGTGGCTTCTCTGTATACCTCGTGCTCCCATGAATGATCTCTCGAAGATTTGACAAGGATCTTGAACATCCAGACTTGATTGAGTTTCCTGTCTGAATGTTGCTCAGATCGCTCTTGGCCCCTGGATCATGCACGTCTGATAGCTTTAGTTCGCACTTCAATGATTTCTTCACAGAGAACCAAATTTTGGAAGGCATCCCTTCTGTTCCTCCTCTTTTTAATCTTTATTTAGACTTCAACTCCAAACAATTCTGACGAACTCCATGAGAAAGCGATTTCTGCAACGTTTGAATTGCGAAAGAAAGATGGACTGTCAAGGAAAGACGGTGCTTGCAATGTTGTTTCTCTTTAGTGGACTCCTCGCCATTACTACTAGCTAGTTTCCTTTCTAGGACCAGCCACCAGCCACAAAGACAATGACGAGTTAAGAAAGTGCCGGTGCAAATTGAGGATCCATACGACAGCAAATAATGAGAGATAACGTTGGTGTAACAATATCCATCTGAAATATTGGCCCAATAAAAAAATTTAAGATGATAATAAATAAAAACTCAAAGATCATTGATTAGTAACTCATTATTAAAAATTTCTTATATTGTCTCTTCGTTTTTTTTTTTTGTCTCCACTCTCTCTTTAACTCAACAGTCAACAAAACACCCCGTGCAACCTCTTTTTTATTGATTTTTTCTTGTTTTCATTTATATGGATGATATTTTTCTTCTCTCTCTCTGTTTTTTTTTTTATTTTATTTTATTTTCTACTATCAGGGAAGATATTTTATTTGTAAATATGATTCTTTCTCTAAAGAGTTCTATGTTTCCAGATATGAAAGATTATGATATTTGAATAAGAATTTTAAAATTATATCTTATTATTTGAAAAGGATTTGATATCTATTAGTATTGATGAAAGACTAAAATGTAACATCCCAACATCTGAATATGCATTTCCTTTATAATAAATCCAAATTTTCAGTTTGAAACAAAATTAAACCAATTTTATTTTTTCAATAATCTAAATAATCGACCAATTTCTATAGATCTTCCTAAAACTTCAACTAGTTAATAAAATGGTCAATCAATTATATCGATCTAAGTTAGACAAAAGTAAATTTTATTGTTCATTCTATCTAAAAGGTTCATTTAACGGTTAAAACATTCTCCCCCTTCACTAAAATATTTATTTATTTATTTATTTATTTTGTAGTTAATTCCTTCATAAAAACAATTTATTAACTATAAACTACATGAGGAGGGGTCTTAATGCACCCCTCCTCACAAAGCAACACTATTCATTGGAATAGTGCTTTGCTTTGCTTTTTTTTTTTTCATTATTTTTTTCTTTGTTTTTTAATTTTACTTTTTAATATTTGATTTTTTCTATTTAGTTGTCACACTTTCATGACACGGATCATAGATTTGACGGGATAATCCAGTTGACTTAGATTTTTTTTTTTTTTTTTAATTAGTTTTTTTCTTTCAATTTCATTCTTTAATATTGATTTGATTAAAATTTCATGATTTGTTTTGTTTATTTTTCATTAGATTATCTTAGTCTTATGACACAAAAATAATGCTTAACGGATTAACTTGAGTTAACTCGAGTTATTTTTTGTGTCTTTTATTTAATTAATTTTTTAAAATTGTATCATTCAACATTTGATTGATTGGGAATTGAGCTTCATAATTTATTTTGATTTGTTTTTATGAGAATATCTTTACTCGAGTTGTTTTTTGTGTTTTTTATTTAATTGATTTTTTTAAAATTATATCATTCAACATTAGATCAGTTGGAAATTGAGTTTCGTAATCTATTTTGATTTGTTTTTTATGAGAATATCTTTGTCTTAAGATCAAGGTCACGAGTTTTGACATTTTAACCATGATTAAATCAAGTTGCTTTTTTCTTTCTTTCTTTTTAAGAGGTTATATTGATCTCATTATCTATATCACGAGTTATTCAACATTGGACTTGCTTTTAATTGGGTTGTCTCTATCTCATGATCTGAGTCGCGACTTAACCTAATTGATTCATTTTTTCTCTCTTCTTTCTAATTGACTTTTTCCCTCAATTTCATCAATTAATATTGTGTTTAATTAAGAATTAGGCTTTATGATTTGTTTTAATTTGTTTTTCATTAGGTTATCTTGATCTCATAACTCGATAATAGTGTTTAACGGTTAATTCGGGTTAAATTTTTAATTAAGATTTTTATAAATTTCATCATTTAACATTAAATCCGACATAGATAATTAAAAATCAAGTTTCATAATTTGTTTTGATTTTCTTTATAAGAGGTTATCTTAGTTTCAAGATTAAAGTCGCAGATTTTACAGATAAACTGGATAGGAGGGAGTATTAAGATAACCTTAAATTAATTGTGATTGATTGCGTGTAACATTATTAGATAAGATTCAACATTGTATTTACTATTAATATGGTGATGATTAAAAGTTTTTTTAATAATATTATTTATTTTTTTATGAATAATTATATATCGTGCTAGTATGCAAAGAATTTAAAATAGTTAGTAGTGACCTGGGGGCAATAGCCCCCCTCCTCTTCTCATATCCGCCTCTCGTAGGATTTAACAAGGGCTTCTCATAACAGGAAAGTTTGCTATTCATATTATGAAAGTGAAAACATACAAGCATTTAGACTTGTTTGTTTTATGAAAAAATAAAATTTTAAAAATTTAATTTGTGTTTGTTTGTTATTAAAAAAATTGATTAACAAAAAATATTTCAGTCAAAGAAAAATTTAGCTTGGTTTTCAGAAAAATATTTTCCTTTTATTTTAGACGGAAAAAAATTTCCAGAAGTAATAAAAAAATTAGAAATATCATGTTATTTGTTGATTATATCAAACTTGATCCTCAAATATTTTATTGCTATATATTTTGTTTTGATTTTTTTTTTCAATTTCATCCCCTAAAATTTGATTTAATTTGATTTTTATAACAATTTTACTCCTTATTTTTTTTTAATTGTTATTTGTTTTTCTCTTATCATTAAGTTTTTTTATCTATCCTATTTAATTCTTATTTTTTTATTGATATTTTTTATTTAAAATAATTTATGAAATTATATATTTTTTTAATTTCATCATCTTTTCAACTTTTTTATCTGTTGGATTTGATCTCCATTATTTTAATTGTTATTTATTTTATTTGAGATAATTTATGAAATTAGATTATTTTTTTCAATTTTTTTTCATTCAACTTTTTAATTTGTAAGATTTGTTCTTCATTATTTTAATAAATTTAAGAAAAAATATTAACAATTTATTTTTCAGCTTATTTTTCATGATATAGTCAAATATAAAAAGTATTTTCCAACTTATTTTTCATGATATGGTCAAATATGAAAAGTATTTTCCAACTTATTTTTCATGATACTAACAAATATCAAAAAATAATTCACTTTTAAAAATTTATTTAAAAAAAAAAAAAAACTAGTTTTCAAAAGAAAATCAGTAAACAAACATCGTTATTCTGTCTCATACTTCTTCTGGATTCAGTTTCAGTACACATTCAGCATTTCTAATATGAACATCTAAATACTTGGAGTAATTTTCTGTCAATTTTACTTTACAATGGGGATACGGAATCTTTGGGAGGCCAACTTTTCTTGGAATTTAATCAACTTATAATTTGTTTAAGCGATTTCTAAGTAAACTTCCGAATCAAGACCACACAGAAAAAGCAAAGCTTCCATTTTCATTTTCCTGTAGTCAACTCTCACACAAAATTTCTCTATAAAACCCCATCAATGAGATCTTCTTCTAACCAACCTTGTTTCACATTACTAGCCATGAAGTTGCTAAAACTCTTCTTTGCTCTATCTGCAACCATAGCTACTGTTGCAGCTCTGCAGTCAGATCATTACAAAGAAAACTCAGACACGCAAAGACAACTCTCATTGTCTGAAATTCAAGAAGCTGTAACTTCTTTACGAGGGGCTGGCCGCGTTCTTGCCCAGCAGAACCTGATAGCCAATTCGACATGCAATAAATTGCCTCGCATTTGTCGGCTGAAGAGAAGTCCAGGGCCAGATTGCTGCAATAAGAAATGCGTTGACGTTAAGACGGATCGCTTCAACTGTGGAATGTGTGGCTACAAGTGCAAGTACACTGAAACATGCTGCAAAGGAAAGTGTGTGAACCCATCATTTGATAAAAGACATTGTGGTGGATGCAATAAGAAGTGCAAGAAAGGTGAATTTTGTGTTTATGGGATGTGTAGCTATGCATGATTGCTTCACAAACTGTGTAATTCTCTGATATAGAGTATATTTCCTTTCATGTTTCTGCAAGACTGAGTCTCTTGCTCATAATAACACCATGGTTCTGAGGGCTTAATGTATATTTCATACCATCAAATTGTGGAAGTGATTGTGATTTTACTAATCCAAGTGTAAATATGGAGAATTGCCAAAAGCATAACCTCGAAAATCTCATACTTAGGATCAAACAATGTGATATAGCCAGCATGTATATATGTACTATGTCTCGTTAATTATTTGTATTTAATTGCTTTAATTATTTACTTAACAATTGATATTCTTAACATTAATTTGTAGGAACTCATGCTGTTTTGGACAAAACGAAATTTGTATTCAAAATCAATTACTTTTTGCAGAAAATGTATGAAATGACGGTTGTTCAACACTTAAAATATATACTCAGTCAACTCTCACATGTTTTTGTTGCCTTTCTAAAGTGATTGTTGGCTAACGTATTTGAAACTCTATTTTTTAAAAAAGTTTAAATTTTTTTTATTCTTTTAATTTACTATATTAAAAATAATTTTTAATTAAAAAATAAAAAATATATATTATTTTAATTTATTTCTAAACAAAACTCATTTAAAAAAACAATCATAATACATAATTTACTTTCCCTGTAATTTAAAATTAAACTTCGATCTTCCTGCTTTGTTCCAACATCTATAGGTGAAATTGTCAACCTCATTAAAAAAAAAAAATTGATACTCAATGAATAACAAATTAAATTTGCATTTCCTGAGCCTGATCAACGTCTTCGTATGTCAGGTATTTGTTTAAACTCTTGGTAATTTTGTATAAAAAGATTATTTGTTTTTGTATTTTTAAAAAACAAATTTTCAATTTTTTTTTTGTATTTTTAAATTATTTTGATATACTGATGTCAAAAATAAAAAAATAATATATATATATATATATATATATATATATATATTGAAGTATTTCTAAGCAAAAAATATTTTAAAAAAACAACCGCTACCATAATATCAAACAGACTCTAAAACTACCATAATTTGTTCGATTTGCTTTCTGTATTATTATTCTAGTCTTATGATTTGGATCAAGGCTTGGTATATTAACTAGAATTGTTTTTCGGTTTACTTTCTATGCTTTTATCTCAGTCTCATGACTTGAATCATAAATTTAGGGGGTTTACTTGGATCATTTTTTGTGTCCTTTTTTTAAACTAATTTTTTTTTTAATCTCATCTTTAAACATTAAGTTGATTATAAATTAACTTTCATAATTTATTTCAATTTATTTTCTACGGGTTATCCTGGTCTTATAATCTGAGTCATGAATTTGACAAGTTATTTAAAGTTGACTTTGATCATCTTTTTCTAGTCTTTTTTTTATAATTTTTTTCAATTTCATCTTTCAACATTAGGTTGATTGAGATTATGCTTTATAATTTGTTTTGATTTGTTTTAGATGAGGTTATCATGGTTTCATGATTCATGTTATAAATTTAGAATGTTGACCCGGGTCGATCCAATATGCTATTACCTCAATGTTTTTTAAAAAAAAAAATAGATGTCGACTTGATTTTTTTTTAGTCAATTATATTTTTACCAGTCGCCAAAGTTGTTTTTGGATCTGTTAAGTTGACTAGGTCACATTGAGTCAACTCTCATGTAATTTAAATTTTTCTTTATTGGAGAAATATTTTCGAAGTGTGGGTGTTTCTTTTTACATTAAAAATTAATGGAGAATAAAATAAAATAAGGATATAGCATTATACTCGTTTTTTAATGGTAAAGGATGTTTTTGAATTAATTTATTCATTGAGTAAGATTAAGTTTTATATATGAATGATCTTAAAGTAAATCTTTTTATATTGGTTTGATATATTTTAAAAATTAATAATTAAGTTCTTCTAATTAAAAAAAAATAACATTCTTAACTATAAAATCAACTCCACACTTGAGTAGTCAGGACCTTGTGGTTCAATAAGAAGGTATTATATTCAAACCAAAACTATGGATGCAATATAGTAATATACCATGTAGATACAGAATGCTTGAAATATAACTAAAAACGCATGGATCGAAGAACTTGCTGTCAAATTTACTTTACAATAATGGGGATACAGAATCAATAGGAGGCCAACTTTTCTTCACTTTTAATCAACTTATTTCTTAATTTAAAGTTTTAAGGTATTTAGTGATTTCTAAGTAATCTCCTGGATCAAGATCACACAGAAAAAGTAGAGCTGCATCTTCATTTTCCTATACGCAGCTCTCACACAAAAATTTATCTACAAGACCCCATCAGTAAGATTTTCTTCCACCAACCTGGCTTCATGTTAGTGGCCATGAAGTTGCTAAAACTCTTCTTTGCTCTATCTGCAACCATAGCTACTGTTGCAGCTCTGCATTCAGATCATTACAACGAAAACTCAAACATGCAAAGTCAACTCTCATTGTGTGAAATTCAAGAAGCTGTAACTTCTTTACGAGGGGCTGGCCAAGTAAATTCGACATGCAATAAATTGCCTCGCATTTGTCGACTGAAGAGAAGTCCAGGGCCAGATTGCTGCAATGAGAGAAATGCGTTGACGTTAAGACAGATCGCTTCAACTGTGGAATGTGAGGGTCCAAGTGCAAGTACACTGAATCATGCTGCAAAGGAAAGTGCGTGAACCCATCATTTGATAAAATTAAGACATTGTGGTGGATGCAATAAGAAGTGCAAGAAAGGGAATTTTTTTTATTATTATTCATGTGGGGTATCCGGGCTAACTTATACGTATTTCTATTATCTTCATAAACTCCGAAGTTAATAATCAGATAAACCTCCAGTGACCATCAATATTACCAGCCTCAAAGCTCGAACCTCAAATCACATGAGAAACAAACCTCTTGCCGCTAGTCCTAGTTAAGAAAGGGAAATTTTGTGTTTATGGGATGTGTAGATATGCATGATTGCTTCACAAACTGTATCATTTTCAGTTTAATTTGATGAATAACCATTGTAATTAATCAACACAAACGAGTGCGACTGGACTATTAAGCTTCTGATTGGCAAGGATATATAGAGGTAAATGTCGTTGCCATACTGAGCTGAGTGTAATAGGTGGCTCGACATCTGCAATTCCTTGAGTTTGCAGGTTTTACACATTCCAACGAAGTTCTTTGTGGCCATAACAAGATTAAAGGTTTGCTTTCACTCAATGTGGAGAGTCAAGAGGTCGTAGACTTCAGCGTGTGCCAATAAAAAATGGTTGAGGTCTCGTCCATGTTAATTCCTTGATGCCTTCATAATTACTGTTCTTGGAATCTATGTGCATTTTATTTTGTTCCATCATTTATGAATCTATTTTTGGTCAAATTAAATTAAGGAAAAAGAGATGGGATGCTTAATGTGTAGTTAAAGGTGCATTTCCTAGACCTGATTCAATGGTTCAGCTTGTCAGGTACTTGCTTAAACTCTAGGTATTGCCATAAGGAAGATATTATACCTAGAGTTCCTAGGTCCAAAAAAAAGCCCGGGCAAGTGGACCTGAAATAACCCTTGTGCCTGGGTCTAATTTTTTTTTTTTTAAGGGGTGAAAAATAAATTGCCCGCCACTTAATTCTTTGAAAAATAAAATAGTAGGTGACGCGATCCTACCTAAATTTCAGTGACTTCCGTTTGATAAAAAATGGAGCAAGCCTATTTCAGACAAAGAGAAACTCATTTATAATCATATTTTAATCTTCAAAAAACAACAAAAAAAAAAACATCTCAAAAATCAAAATTCTTTTCAAATTTAGATATATTATTTTAGGTAAGTTTAAGAAAAAAAACACATTAGATAAACTTTTCCCATAAAAAAAAACTCATTAACATCAAAATTACTCGTTTTAATGGTCTGAATCAATTTTAACCGAAACTTTCTATTTTTACCGACGAAATCCAATTACTTTCTCTTTTATTTCTCAAACTAGGAAACAAAATTAAAAAAAAATAAAAATCAAATTTGAATTTCATAAATTGTTAAGAATTGAGAATTTATGATTTAAAAAATTAAAGGACCAAAATATATGCTTAGCCCCAAGTTTAGAAAAGAAACCTTTTTTTTTTTTTGCCATAGTTTTTTGTGTAATCCCCTATCTATGAATCTTCTCTTTCCTTAATTAATGTGCTTTAATTGACCATCAATTTAGGCTGTAAAGGTGTAATCAGAAGGAAAAAAGGAAAAAGAAAAGGGAATAAAAAGGGAAATAGTATTTTCCCCACGTCTATTACTGTATTTCTTAATTCTTAATATATAATTAATTAATAATGTTTACAAAGCAACAGTTCAGAAGGGAAAGCATGCTGAGGCAAGGGCAGGTAAGTGTAACTTCTACCCATGTTGTGTCCTCGGAGGCACTTCAGAATGATCCACAAGGAGGTTCACCTGAGAAAGAAAGCATGCCATTAGCAACAGCGAGTTCAATAAACACTGGATTTCTGTGCAACAAAGATATACCTTGTAAGTTCAGATGCAATTGTCCTGAAGAATTTACATTTCTGTTATAGGCAAATTCATTAATCTCTGGCTCAAGCATCCTTAAAAGACCGCATCTGTCTCTGGATTCAGGTGCTTCATCATCTTGTTGTCACCTCAACCACCAATTTACTAAATATTCTCGTCCATTTCCCCCCAAATTAGCATAAGTTCTTTCCACCATCTAGATCTCTCGGATGCTAGTTGTTGGGTTTCCACACGCATAGCGTTCCATACTTCTTCAAATCTGAATGAAGCCATTTATGAAAGAAAGATTGATATCAAAACTGTCAATGGTATGCAACTGCAGAACATGCGAACATGTGGATGCGCGTAGCTGTAATTGCTTATAAATTAAGCTTAGAGCATTGACTGATTGGAGTATCTCATCAGAATCAATAATCCGATTCCAGTCAACAGTTTAACCTATGTTATGATACCGACAACCTTAATATGATCATTAGCAACAATAATCATTCAGCTGGCATCATATGCTTGTCATGTTCTATCAGAAGCATCCTGCATTACATTTCCAAAATATATCTTGGACGTTTTTATGTTCATGGATCGATTATCCATTTGAGCTTTATCTAACCATGGTTCAGCCTCTATGTCCTGTGAATGTGATTAGCAACGTATGACTTAGAGTTAAGGATACACCATATTCCTGAGTTCATCAGTCATCATGCTAGATTCATTTCTCTCCATTTTCAAGCAAGTGTAACCATAGCAAACAAACACCAAGACAGGTGCTGCTTCCTTACCAGTGCTTCGAGGTGCAAAGGCCATCGAATGCTCTATGACCACCAGTCGGAATGTCTGGCTTGTTAAACTTGACTGCAAATTGAGGATTAGCTTTCAAACCACCACTCTTAACCAAGCGCACATATCTCAAAAGTGACTCTTCAGGAACACCAAGCGATCCCACATTCAGCTCAGTGGTGTCAAACCCATACTTTTACATTCCTAGAAACGCAAAAGCAAATTACCATCCAATAAAACATTCCAAAACAATTACAAAAAAAGAAAAAACCGCTCTTCAATCCCTCACCTCAACTTACTAATTGAAAGCAGAGGGACCTTTACGAAGCAAATGCTCAGCCCAATCACGAGTACGAACATACACATCATGCTTGTGAGCCATGTCAATCACTTCTTTAATAGAGGACTTTGGCATCAAACTATGAGAACCACCGGAGAATTTCAGTCCATCAACAAACTGCCCCATTGTCTCGAAAACATCCTGCCAAGCATTATACGAGAATGCACATGCACAAGTAAGAAGCAAATAAAGACTCAAATTCAATCAATCTGCATTAAGCTTCCTTGACATTACACCACAATTCCACAAATTTACTTGAAGACTCCTTAACGTTCTAAATCGAATAGCCCATTTTCCACAACGGTACCTATAATTATCCGAAATAATAAATAAATAAATCACAGAACATTCTATGAAAATGCCTTTGCAGAAACAATCTTTAGATCAAATTATAACAAAAGGCTCAAAACTTATATTAAGTTCTTAACTTGCAAAATTTCTCTGTACATTTCCAACTTTTAAAGTACTAGCTAGACTTGGTAATTTCAACCTATTAATTTCTCTAAACATGTCCCACTTGGTAACTTTACTTGGGTCATTCAAGAAACACTTCAAATTATCCTTTATCTCCTTAAACTTAACACATCCCCCACCCCACTGTGAAGAAAGAAAAAAAAAACGAGAGAGCGCGGCATCATCTAAGCATTAATTTACCAAAAACACAGCATTGTGTTAAACTACATCAAATACATGGTGATTCCTAGCAAAAACACACACACAGCTAGAATTTTATTCCTCTAAAGTTGGTCAATAACTAGTTAGTCCACTAAATGGCAAGATGGGCAACCACCAAAATCAACAAAGAAACCATGTTTGTAAGTTAAAGGAGAGAAAACATGTTCTTTATACATACTTGAAGCATGTTCTGGCTCAATAGAGTGTATTGAGGCCCTCTCATCTCTGTAACTCCAAATCTATGAGGCTTCTCTGGTCGATCTCCATCTTCCTCGAAGCTTTTCCATCGGTAATATACTGAGGATGATGACATCTTTTCCTTTCCTTTCCTTTATCTTGATTGTTAATATGCCAAGGAAAGCGTGTTTGCTTTCTTACAATGATTTTGATTTTGTGGATAAAGGATAGTGATGATGATTCTCATTGGAGAAATGTCCAATGTTACTGCAATCCAAGTCTTGACAAGTGTAGCTTCTTCTAAAGTTGACTGGATTTTGATTTTTGTTTTCCTCCGAGAGAGATGAAAACATAGATACGATATTCACCCGGGATTTTGTCCCGTTTGTTATTGAATTCTGAATAGGACTGGGGTAAAATTTGAAAAATTAATTATTTAAAATTAATTTTAATGTGCTCATTATAAAAAATAATTTTAATATATATATATATATTATTTTAATGTATTTTTATATAAAACACACTTAGAAAAACAATTACTATCATATTTTCAAACTTTCAAATACCTTTAAATTCATCAAATTGAAAACAGTTGGTTGGGATAATTTATGAGTTATAAATCAATTCAATTTATATTTTAAAATTATTTTTTTTTTATTTTTTAAATGAAATGATTTTAAATTAAAAAATAAATAAAATAAAACAATATTTTTTCTAGATAAAAATTAAAAATAATAATAATAATGAAGATGGCTCAATTAGGTTTCATCGGTTTTGCAAGGGTTGGGAGTTTTGCAAGAGTTGGGAGTTTTTTCGAATCAATTTTCAATCTAGTTCTAAAACAAACGGGATTGAATTAAACTTCCAGTTGAAAATTCACCAAATCAACTGTCAAACAAAACTAGAATTGATAACTATAGTTAAGAAAAAAACATTATATTATATATTTTTTTTTGTTTAAAGAATTGAGACTCGAGTTTTAATATCAATAGTTTTTTTTCATTATAATTACATAGAGAAGGGTTTTTATTGTGTAGTTTAAAAATATATTAAATGTTTCATTTAATCAAATTAAGAATGATAACTTCTTTTATATAGTTGCAATACGTTGTGGGATTAGATCAAAAAAATTGAACGTAATAAAAAATGTGTGGGGCATAAAAAAATTATTTTATATTGTTATTAAATCTCTTTTGGTGGATCAATTTTAAAATCTTTCAACTCAATTTTTTATCTAGCACTAATTTAAAATTAAATTATATAAAAGTTATTTTAATATGACCCGATCAATTTAACAAAACTAAATATAACCTGGACGACCCATAAAAAAATATGGTTTGGTTTTAAAATATTTTTTTCAAGATATTATATTTTAAAATTTTAAGATGATAATATATTAGATCAAAACCGAACCTAATATACTTTTTCCATGGTATTTAAAGAGAAAAACCACATTCAACCTTAACCTGACATGTGATACAGTAATAATTTGAGTTGAAAAAAAAAAAACTTGGCTAACTTTGTCAAAAAACTTGGATCGATTCGTGAACTTGGTCTCCTTGAGCTTCACTTGATTAAAACTAAACTTTTCGCATGATGAATTTTTTTTTAAAAAGTAGTGGATTAAAATAATTATTTAAAAAAATTAAAAATTAATGGAGGTTAATCAGTTAAACTTATCTTGTTTGGCTTTGTACCTATGTTTCTATCAATGAGGTTGCTTATAATTGCTTGTCCAAGGAAAATTAAAAGAAATAATAGCTTTCTTTTGCATGAAGGGCGTTAAGACCACGAGGAAAAATAGGTGATATTGTTTCAAAAAGATACTTCAAAACATAAAATAAAAAAATATCGAAAGATGGGTTAATCATTAGATTTCCTTAGGATGAAATTGGAACTATTCATAATTGTGCAATTAACATTAATAGATTTTAAATTATAAGGGTAAAAAAGTCGAAATAAACCAATCTATATTACAAAAATATAGTTTACCCAAAAAAAAAAAAGTTGACCATGTAAATAATAGGATACAATAATTCCTTTTCTTTTTTTTTTTTTTTTTTTACTCTTGGTGTATATATCAATTTTTCCACGTTCTTGTAATCTATCAAATCTCAAAAATTATTTGTAGTAATACTCCACATGAATCAGGGGGTTTTTACCTTTGGTTAGATAAGTATTTATAGCATTGTATGAGTTAAGATTTTGGAATGTGCCGATGTAATTAAGGGAATAATTTCAATTTTGAGGTAGGATCTTTGCTTGGGTGTTCATGAACGTCAATAGTACAACCTTGCTGCTGGTGATACCTCAAACCAGTGATATAAGACTCGGCTGGCCCGGCGAGCAAATTCGATCACCCATTGATCTCGAGCTTAGTCAATCCTGATTCTCTAAATTTTCCTTGTCTCCCATGAAAAGAATCAGAATTTAGAAAAGAAGCACCAAAAGAAAGAAGAAAAATGTCAAGACGAAAAAAGGTATTTACTCGTAATTCACAGCTAATCTAATATCATTTCCTTTATTGATGATCTCAACTTTATTCTTATTCTGTCTTTCGTGAAGCTTGCTTAAAAAGAAAGACAAATTCCCTATAAAGATGTCCCTAGCCTACCTTCTCCTTGTTCACAACCTTCTATAGAACTGTTACCTCTGGTCAATTTGGAAAAGAAGAATGGCTAAAAATTTTGGTATTTTGGTTTCTCTCCTGATCATAGCACTGGATGTTGTTGCTGGCATACTTGGGATTGAAGCTGACATGGCTCAAAACAAGGTAAACCAGTTATGAATTGAATTTCTTCAGCTTTTGGTTGCGGATCATTTCATTTGGATCTTGATTTGTTGATGGCAGGTGAAGCATTTAAAGATGTGGGTTTTTGAGTGTAGAGACCCAAGCTATCAAGCTTTCAAGCTAGGTTTGGCTGCAATATTATTTCTTCCCCTTGCTCATATCATTGCTAACTTGCTTGGTGGATGCACTTGCATGTGGTCCAAGGAAGATTTCAGAAAGGCATCCTCTACTAGGAAGCTAG
This sequence comes from Populus alba, assembly GCF_005239225.2. Classification (NCBI taxonomy): domain Eukaryota; kingdom Viridiplantae; phylum Streptophyta; class Magnoliopsida; order Malpighiales; family Salicaceae; genus Populus; species Populus alba. The sequence continues at coordinate 2,630,334 of NC_133287.1, forward strand.
CTGTAGCTTCTCTTTTCTTCTCATGGTATTTACTATCAAAACAACACTGCAAACAAAAACTTGATTCAATCTGACATGCATATACTGCTTTTTTGGGCAAATCAGGATCTTATTGGCCATTGGGTTCACAATGCTGATCATAGGGACGATGGCAAACTCAAAATCAAGAAAATCATGTGGATTATCGTATCATCACATTCTCTCCATCGGAGGCATTCTCTGCTTCATTCATGGAATCTTCGCGGTTGCCTATTATGTATCTGCCACTGCTTCAGGCAGAGACCATCCCCGGCGTCCAACCCCTGCTAATTCTCAAGCGTAGTCTTTTTTTTTTTCCAATTTCCTTTTATTTCAATTGATCCCATCATACTCTAATCCTCTCCATTAGGCATGCAATCATCATCCAAGTTATCATGTAAAGGTTTTAAGCTCTTGCTTAATGAGCTACCACTTGATTAACTCCCTTCAATGCTAATTACTACTTACTGAATATCTCTTGCCATCAATCATATAGTACCCAACAACGAAGTGATCAAGGAATTTCTCGACACATAAGAAGGGCAGAAGAAGCAGCACATTTGATTTAAGAAATCAACAAACTAGAACTACATCAAATCAAAATTAATTTAATAAAGCGGGAGGGGGGGAGAAAGGCAAATAAAACCTAATTAATCCTGCTACTGCAACCTAAATTCTTCTCAGTATTTGCATAAATGGGCTTCTCTTTGTAACTTCACAATGGACAAAGTCAATTCTGCTTCGTCTCTCATTCATCATCAACTGGGCCTTTAGAAACCCTTTTTGGTAACAAAGTGTTGTGAATATTAGGCAAGACACCACCGTTAGCAATTGTGACTTGGCCAAGCAGCCTGCTCAGCTCCTCATCGTTCCTCACTGCCAACTGAATGTGCCTTGGGACTATTCTAGTCTTCTTGTTGTCTCTTGCTGCATTCCCAGCCAGTTCCAACACCTACACCAAAAAAATAAATAAATAAATAAAAAACACCCAAAATTAATTGAAGCAAACAAAAGAAACGGTCCTGTTGTTGAGCAAATGTAAAATCAGGATAAAGAATCGTGAAAAAAATACAAAAACACCTAGAAGATTTGAATCCCAATTAATAAATCAGAGCCAAAAGTTTCAACCAAATTTTCTTTTGATTTTCCCTAATTTTTTTCAGTAACTAAACACCCTGTAATTAATGAAAATCAACTAATTGGCACATATTTTTTAACCAAAATCACTAAAAATCCCCCAAAAAACTTGAAAACAAAGAACACCCGTACACCCAAACTTCACAAAAATCTATAAAAACATAAAATATTCATATTCCCGAATTTCACAAACCTTTCTCAGTACTCACTAACCCCAAAAATAATCACAAAAACTAGGCAAAGAGGAGAAAAGAAGACAAGAGGGCTAGTTTTATACCTCAGCAGCAAGATACTCAAGAACAGCAGAGAGGTAGACAGGAGCACCAGCACCAACACGTTCGGCGTATTTCCCAGTCTTCAGGAACCGAGCAATACGTCCCACAGGGAACTGCAAACCCGCCTTGCTACTTCTCGAGGTTGCTTTCTTTGCTACTCCGGACCCCAAAGCCTTTCCTCTTCCTGCCATCTTCCCAAAAGAGACTTGAAATCTACAAAGAAATCCGGATTTTTTAGTTTTTACGAAGAGTTATTGAATGCTGGATGATAGTTTTTTCTTGGCGCCTGATGGAAGTAAACAAATTAAACAATACTGGGTTTATGATATAGGAAGGGAGAGTGATTGTGAACCAATCAATGGGAAGGACGCGGATTCTGATCTTTGGCCGCTTGTTTTGGATCTTATAGACGGTTGAAATTGTATGGTGAGGTTTAGTTTTGGATCGTGGACTCATGGTATTTTTTAGAGGCGGGAAATTTTACGGTAGTTTGGGGAGGAGAGCGAATTTACGACAATACCCATGCTCTCTTTAAAAATCTAAAAAATGGTCAAGAATAATAGTAATGATAATTTCTTCTTCTTCTTTTTGTGAAGATTGTTGATTTAAATAATAATAATAAAAAAAATCATTCTCTTATTAGATCTAAATTTTAGGAGCTAAATGGATAGTAAACCCTCTTGATTGAAAGTTAAGCTCCTCACAATTTGGTCCAAACAACCTCTAACTCTCGGTCAAATCCAATGCAATCCCCCACTTTTTATTTTTTTAATTCTAGCCCCTCAAATTATCAATTCAAAGTAATTAACTAAGGAGACGGTTATGAGAACCTTTCTGGAAGCCTGTTTATCTTTACGGTCGTGTAATATTTTAAAATAATTAATTTTTTTAAAATAATTTTTATTTGTGTTTTTAAATCATTTTAATGTACTAATATTAAAAATAATTTGATATATTTTCAAACAAAAATATATTTTAAAAAATAATCATTTTTAAATACCAAACACTATATTAAACCATTAAAATAGCCATTACAACCATTTATTTTTAACAAAGACAGACAATTACTTTGACCCGATAATGTAAAGAACTAAAATTAGAATGATAAAAGATTAGAGGTTAATTTTTTTAGTGTTTTTAAATAGTTTTAATATACTAATATTAAAATTAATTTTTTAAAATATATATATATATATTATTTTAATATATTTATAAAAATAATTAAAATCAAATACTACGTTATTAGTGTTGATGTTACTAATAATCAGGGCTTTCCCCCACCCCCAGATAAATATGGTCTTCAAAAATGTTCGTTGACGTGCTTCTTTCCCAGAGATAAAATGTTAAAAAAAAAAATAAGGGTGTGTATTGAGGTTTTCTTTTTCATTCATTATCTTATAATTTTGTGTTTTATTTAGGTAGTAATTGGTATTCCGATAATAGTTATTTTTTAAAATATTTTTTATTTAAAAATATATTAAATTAATATTTTTTTAATTTTATTTTAAAAAATTATTTTTTATATCATAAACCAAAACAATATAAAAATAATAATTTTATTTCAAAATCATAAAAAACAAACACTATCTTAGCTAGCCCGCAAACATCAATGCACACGTGTGGAGCTACACATAAGATAAGGGGGGCAATTTCCCTCCTTAATTTTTATAAGAATCTCATTATAGTCCTTAATAGTTCAAGGATTTTCAATTCACACCCATCTTTTCTATACATTTTCTCCCTGTATTTTTTTTTTTATCTTTCCCATTACTCCATGGACTATCTACTAAAGAGTTATTTGTTTAGAATAATTGTATATGATTATCCTTTGAATGGACTATTTTTTTTTTTTACAATTTAATTTATTTTGATATAATAATTATGTGAAAATAACAAGGTATCAATATTTGAGTAATAGGACCTGTTTAAGGATTTAAAAGAAAAAAAAAACTTGTTTTTTATATGAAAACAATCATCCTAGTTTTTTTATAAAAAAAAATTGGTTGAAAATGATTATTTGATCATAAATTAAAACTAGAAACCCTCGCATAAAATTTACACATCCAAACATAAATCAATAATTTTGTTCATAAAAACATCCACACAATAAAAATCAAAACTTCCACGCATAAAAAACAAAACATCCACCCATGTAATTAAAACATTTATATAAAAAAATATCTTGAGTTAATCAATTTTCTAATTTTCTAATTTGCCCGTAATTCACATACACACATATTCAACTTCAAAGGAGTAGGACCGGTTAAAGTTTCATATTATTCCTGGATTGATTCTAAAAAACAACATATAAAAATTACATGAAACAAGAACATGTGAAAATAACAAATAATCACCATCCAAAGTAACAGGACCCGTTCAAAGATCATATTGTTACTAGGTCAATTCTTTTGATTAAAAAAAAAAACTTTTTTTTATATGAAAATAATCCTATCATTTTAAAAAACATTGGTTGAAAATCATTATTTGAGCATAAATTAAAAATAGACATTTCTTCCCATAAAATTTACACATCCAAACATAAATCAATAATTTCATTCCTAAAAACATCCCCACAATAAAAATCAAAACTTCTACACGTAAAAACAAAAACATCCATATACTGGATTAATCCAAGCCAACTCGAGTTAACCTGCCAAATACATGAATCGAATCATAAGACCATAATAATCTCATATAAAGCAAATAAAAACAAATTGTGAAGTTTAATTTTTAATTAACCCAATGTTGAATAATAAAATTTAAAAATATATTATTATTTGTAAAAAATAACATGAGTTAACCTGTTAAACTCGTGACCCGAATCATGAGATCAGGAATACCTCATAAAAAGTTAAAAAAAAAATTATTTGAGTTAATATGGATTAACCTGCCTAACCTGTGATTAATATTATGAGATTGTGATAATCCCATAGAAAACAAATCAAAATAAGTTATGAAGTTTAATTTTCAATAAACCTAATGTTGAAAGTTGAAATTGAAAAAAAACTTTATCTAAAAACAAGACACAATAAAATAACTTGAGTCTACTGGGGTTAACTTGTAAAGCACGTAATCTTATTCATAAAATCGGTATTATCTCATAAAAATCAAACTAAAATAAATCATGAAATTTAATTCTTAATCAATTCAATGTTGAAGAATAAAATTAAAAAAAATACCCAAAAAAAGACCAAAAAAAAAAAACTCGAGTTAACTGTGTTAACCCGCCAAACTCGTGATCTAAGTGATGAAACCAAAATAAATCATGGAACTTAATTTCTAATCAATCCAATAATTAAGGCTGAAATTAATATATATATATATATATATATATATATATATATCAGTAAAAAAAAGACAAAAAACTCGAGTCAATCAAGTTAATCCGTCAAATTTATAACATGAGTTATGAGACCGATTTAACAACGTATAAAACAAATCACAATAAATTATGAAGTTAAATATTCAATAAAACAAATATTAAAATATAAAATTTTAAAAAAAATACATGGATTCTAAAAAAAAAATCAAAGGAATAAAAAGCACTGTTAACAATGTTTTGTGAGGGCCACCTCCTTTAGTTTATTGTTAATTAGACTCATGAAATGGGAACAATTTCTAATTCATGAATTTAGAAAACAAACCTAAAAAGTTTCATAAAGATGTGATATATATGTTCAAATATTATTGATCTGATGAACACCATTAATTTATTCTAATTAACATCTAAAAAGAAGGCTAAACTAGACTCCAAAAAATCATGAAATGGAAACGGTACCTCACATAAGAGAAATGCTTCATGTTTCTCTTTTCCCCGCCTAAATTGCCAGTCCAGACCCTCTGAACTTCGCCTTTGTAATCTCATCAAGTCGCTTGATCATCGTAGGCGTCAGACAAGTCTTCGAATCTCCGACGTTACCTCGCCGGAAGAATGCATTGTTGTCCACCTTTGCTTTGGAGCACAGATGAAACGTTCCAGTTTTATTCACCTCCAGATTGCTCAAATTCTCAAGACTACATAGCTTTATTATGTCTTTCACGGCACCTTTACTTTTTTCATCCACCGAAAAGGGACGTTCCATGAATTGTGCCAGCTTCTGCACGTAAAAAGTAGTATCCTTCTTCAGATCCTCATACTTGAGAAAAAGCACATTATTCGGACGTTCTAAGCTTGCATTCCAGTACTCCGAATTGTAGTCCCAAAAGGGTCCTGAAAGACAAACTCCATTACAGAAAAGCTCAAACCCTTCTTCCAGAGGCAGGGGTCGCATGTTCCTTCCAGATCTTATTTTATTGACAAACTTCCACATGGAGACCAAAACATCTTTCGAGTCCCGACAAATACACACAATCTTAGAACCTGAATTTATGATGGATTTCGGCAATGAAGTGTAAGAGACATGTGTGCCAAGTAGCCTAGGTGAGGGGAGAGAATCTAGGTATGTAAATGGGTCATCTTCATGAGCTTGCAGCTCAAAATACGGAACACACTTATGGGGGTTTGTAGTGAGTAAAGGGTGAGTTGAATCGTTGAGGCAACGATCATTTCTCTTCTGGATGGCAAACATGAGAGCCTTCAGCCATGTGGTGCCACACTTGGGAAATGAAGCCAAAATAATATCACTAGAGCGTGCCTGGAAGTTTTCCTGTGCCCAAAGAACTCCAACAGCCCAAACAGGATCATACCAAAATCCTTCAATCTTGTAATGCCCATCCAACCATCCATATTGATCCTTAGGAAGGGTTGAAACAATCTCTTCATATTTCTGGGACTGGCTTTTGATCTGTTGTTGTTGTTGTTGTTGATCTTCTTCGTAGTGGTTACTACTGTTTGAAGGTTTCTGAAGATTAGGAGAGTAAGACATCATGTGCTTAAGGGTTCGATCGATCGTAAACAACTTGCTTGAACTATGAAGCAGGATTAGTGTGTTTATCTGCTAATTACTTGGAAAGGAAAATTGTTAAAAAACAAGGAGCTAGCGAAGGGACATTAATGACTCGTAGATATATATATCAAACCTTCTTCTTGGAATATTAATAGTGAATGAAGGAGATGGTATGGTCTTGCATTCCCTAGAAACAATGCAAGTCTACGAGAGAATTTCGCCAAGATCCTCAATATTCACCTCTACATTATTTTACCCCTTTTTAAACAAATCGATCGGATCATCATTAGAAAATTTGGACCAGATTCAGTATATATAGAGTGAAACTCAAAGGAACTGAAACCGCACGTTTATATGTAATTGTACAATACACTTACACAATTATCCTTGGGGTAAAAAAAATAGACCATTTAAACAGGGGTATTGATGTCTTTTCCTCAAGGTTTTTTTTTTTTTTTTGTAATTACTAGGGTTTTTCTAAGATGATGAAGTAATTTAAAATTTTATTAATATTTATTTATTCAAAAAGCTATTAGCACATGGGAGGCGCTGCACACTCTGAGCGGTGAGTGCGGCACCTTCTAGTGGTAGAAAAATATCTTTTGCCATCTCATTCTATGCTTTCCATGTAATCTTCTTTTATGGTCAGTGTGTATCACCTAAAAATAGTTGGTTTCTCGCAGGTAGCATTTTTTTTTCTTTTTTCCCTTCATTTCTCTCCTACATGGAGAGATGCACTCTGGTCCTTATTTTTATTGCCTTTTCAGGTTCGGTCATTTTAGATTGTTTATTTTTGTCATTTTCCTTTATGTTAAAGTTTTATGATTTTCAATTTAATCATTTTATTCTAAATTCTATATATAATATTTTTTGGTTCAGTCCTTCTACTTTTGATTTCTTATTTTGTTCACCTTTTCTTTTGTCAAAGTTTTTATGCTTTCAATTTTATCCTTCAAGTCAATTTTATGATTTTTTTCAATAATAATAAAAATTTCAATTCGATCCTTCTTATTTTGATTTCTTGTTTTTTTTTCTTGACTCCTTTGTCAAAGTTTTTATAGTTTTTAATTTTATCTTTCAAATTAAATTAATGGCTTTTGTTCTTTCAACAACAACAACATCAATAATGGTGATGATAATAATAATAATAGTAATAATCATGGTATAGTCATATTAGTAATAATAATGATACTAATACTAATAATAATAATAATAATAATAATAATAATAATGCTACTAACAATGATAATAATAGTAATAATAGTGGTAATGATAATAATTTATTATGATTGTAATGGTATTAATGATAGTAATTATTGTGATGATAATAATAGTAATAATAGTAGTAGTAGTGGTAATTTTATCATTCAAAACAAGTTTATAGTTTTTGTTATTTCAACAACAACAACAACAACACCAATGGTAATTATGGTAATAGTTGGAGCAATAATAATTATGATGATAAGAATAATAATATTAGTATGGTAATGGTAATGTTATTAGTATTTATAATGATAGTAATAATGATAATGATACTAATAATATTACTATTTATAATGATAATAATATTAATAATTATGGTAATAATAAAAGCTTACTATAATAGTAATAATGATGATGACAGTAATGATTGTGATAATAATATTAATAATAGTGATGATTATGATAATAATGATGATAACAATAATAATAAAAATTGTCATTTCTTCTTCTTCTTCTTCTTTTTTGTTCATTATACTTTTGAACAAGTGTTATTCCTTTTCGATTTGGGTCTTAAATTTTAATTTTTCATGTATTTTTTTATTTAGTTTTTATTTTTTAGATTTTTTAATTTTTTTCATTAACTCTTTTTATAAAAGTTTTATTGGTTTTTGAGCTCACCATTCAATCCAGGTTTATAGTATGTTATTTTTTTTTCAATTTTTTTCTCATTCTTTTTTTTTTTCTTGAGTTATTTTTATTTTCAATCCATGTATGTATATGTGTATGTGTGTATTTATATGTATATGTATGTATATGTTTTCCCGTTTGCTATTGTTGCCTTTTCCCCCCTATATGATTCAAATAAAGCCAGCTTATTTAGTTAGTTGGGATTATAACCCGAGTTATTGGATTTCTCTTTGTTTTTTAAAACACGTTAGCAACGCCTAAATATTTATTTGGAAAAATAATACAAACCTGCTGTGTAACAAAGTCACCATCCTAGTTAAATATGAATGAATATCCAAATTATTATACAAAATAAATTGAGATTACGTTGAGTATAAATCTTTGACTCAAAACAAAATCTTAATTATTTAATTCATTTGGTTGGAATTATTTTCTAACCAGCATGAAACTATAGTTCACCTTCTAGTTGAATGAATTAGTTAGACCAATTCAGGCTGGAATTTGAGAAGCCGTACACTTCTAGTTCCAATACTTTTAATAATTTAAAGCTGCATTTGAGGTCTTGGCCCAGCGGTTGAAGTGACTTGTTCCCTTCCTCTGTATTCTGGGTTCAAACCTCACCGTGCACGCCTGTCACCTCCGTGGTGCCTTACATGCTCACTGGGTTTGCAGGATGTTCAGTGAGCCGTGGGATTAGTCGTGGTGCGCGCAAGCTGGCCCGGACACCCACGTAAATCAAAAAAATAATAATAATAATTTAAAGCTGTGAAAACCATGATGAGATAAGGTAAAAGAACGATCAAGTCCTGACCCTACTAAAATAACCCATCTCCACCACTTGAATCAAACTCCAATTCACTAGTTCATTATGGTTTCCTCTGCTTTTTATCGAGTAATCCTATGGGGAAACACTTGGATACAAAAACATTGTTTACAGTAGAATGGGAGATCATTGTAACTTAGTAGAAGCATTCTTTTTTCTTTTTTTTTTGATTTACATGGGTGTCCGGGCCAGCTTGCGCGCACCACGACTAATCCCACGGCTCACTGAACATCCTGCAAACCCAGTAAGCATGTAAGGCACCGCGGGGGTGACAGGCGTGCACGGTGAGGTTTGAACCTAGAATGCAGAGAAAGGGAACAAGTCCCTTCAACCGCTGGGCCAAAACCTCAAGTGCTTAGTAGAAGCATTCTTCTTAGGCTTGTAAATTGTTCAGCCACTATATATAGGTAGTACCCGACATGGATCTTTGGCAAATCTCACTTAGAAAAAAGGGATATAGCAGGAGAAATTCTTGCCTTTTGCATAACTGGTGCTATGTGAATTGCAATATATTTAGGGTTAGAAGCCATTTGGGAATTACAAGCCATTCCCTGATCATGAACATCAGAGATGAAGGTCCATCTGCTTGCAATGGATTCAGGGAATGGTTAGGATAGTTTGTCAGCAATTAGAGTTGTAAGGACATATTGGAGTCGGTCCTGAAATCTAAGGATAAATTCAGCCAACTAACTCGGTTATCTTGAAAGGAATGCAACCGGATTGCTGAAATTCACCATCCTTTTGTCATAGGTCTATGGATTGTCAACTTTATCTTGATCCTTACTTCAGTCTATTTTCTCACAGAATTATTAGGTTTGGTATGTGCAGTTCACTTGATGATGTTTTACATAGAATTTCTAGTCTGTCGAGAAATAATATTCAAGTTCTTGATTCTGCTTTGTGTTAGGATGCTGACAGCTACTTTCCTTTGCTTGATTACGTAGAGATTGGATGCAATGCAATGTTGAAAGCTACTTTCCTTTCCTGCATTGGCTGACTGCTTCCTTATCCGGCGCATCAATGTCATGATGTGTCAAAGAATCATCTCAAACCTATAGTTTAAGCTGTTAGGTAAGGTTCAAGATATGATTTATATTATTTTTTAACACACCCCCTCAAGTAAAAGTTCTTTGGGTTTGAAACTTGCACAGACTTACATTATCTTGTGCTTGATTTTTTTATCAAATAAATAGGGATGATGAGATTCGAACTTGTGACCGCTTGGTTATTAAAGCTCTGATGCTATGTCAAAGAACCATCTCAATCCAATAGCTTAAGCTGTTAGGTGAGGTTCAAGATATGATTTATATTATTCTCTAACATAATGCATAGTTTATGAAAGCATACGAACACTTCTAGTAAAGAAACCGGATGTCATCGGAAATTTATGAAGTTATTGTGATCTGTTATTGATGTTTCTGCTTTCATGCCCCATGATTTTCGTGCTCCGAACATTATGTTCCTGCCGGACAAAAGAAATAGCTGTTTTTTTTTTTTTTTCCAGTGATCTATATAGTTACTATTAGTTCTCTTCTCATGCTTCCATTAGTTACACTGCTTGCTGGCTGGCTTTAACTAGCTATGAAGGCTATACAAGGATAGCCTTCTTTGCCTTCAATAAATTAATTCCTCTGTTTAGCAGGCTCATGATTGCCTCATAAACAGAATAGTAAGGCAATGATTATTCTTTTTCACAGCTAGATTCCCTTCAGAGAACATCCAAATGAAGTGTCTCATAAAGTAATTTCACAAAAGCTTAAATCAAATTACATGAGTTTCTCTTAACCAAGCTTAGCAAGAACATCATTCAGAGTAGATACAGTCTGAGCATAGTACTTCTCAGCTTCAGGAGTGCTCTTAATCTTTGCTGCATGGTCCAGCTGAAAAGGGAAAAGGGAAAGAGAAAAACTAATTCCATTAACAACTGAAAGTGTTTGATGATCAAAACAAACTTAATCAAAATAGTGTATTGCTTACATTGCTGATGGTATCAAAGAGCTTTCCAGTGAGTTCCTTGAGGGATTTCTTCTCGTCCTTGGACTTAGCAGAGATAACAGTGTTGAGGTCAAAACGAAGATATCCTGCCTTAAGACGAAGATCATTTTGGACATAAGGCCAAGCCTTCTGGTCTATCAAAGTTTTCACACCAACAATGTCCTTAGCTGACTCCTTAGCCCTTACCGCCGCCTCAGCTGGGGGAAGTGGTTGCAAGAAAAACCTCTGTTTCAGTGGCAGATCAAAGTCTCTTGCTTCATCAGAGTTCAATGTCCCAGCTGCCAACACACAAAATCATCATACTTGAAAAACAATGTCATATACCATTTGTTAGACATCTGAACTTTCTGTTTAACTTGTTAGACGCTTAGACACCCTCGATTTTTCGACATGGGATGTCTGCCCAAATGTCATTGGAATAATCTAATCTTATTTTCACCATCTTTTGAAGCATAAAATTAAATTTTCTTTCACCAAAAATGTGATTAGCTTAGGGCTAAGCATGGATTCGAACTCGACTCCTCCTCCGAAGCAGGAGAGAGCACCACCAGACTAAAGACCATTGACAACTACTAATTAAGATTGAAACATTTGGTTTACAAGTAGCAAAATAGCCTAGGAGGACTAATTCATGAACTTACGGAGTCCACCGGAAGGAGGGGGAGGAGGGCCAAGTTTGATAGGAAGAGCATCAGCAAGAACAACTTGAACAAAAGAACCAGAAGCCAAACCAGCAGCAACAAGACCCAACATGGCCCTACGGCTAGTTTCAAGCTCACCGGACACTTGTTGCTGAGCTCTAACAGCAAGCCCAGGGCGTGCCACGGCCACGCGAGTGGTGTTGCTAGGCACGTTCAACAACCTGTTTGAACCACTTAGCTGGAGGCTACCTTCAAGGACAGCCTGAGATGTTCCACGTAGACCAGCCATCGATGCCATTGCTTGTGCCATGTATGAATTTTCCTTCAACAATCTGTGTGCTCAAGTGGGTGGTTCACTAATTATATATTTTTTTTGGGGGGGGATTGGATTTTCCTGTTAAATTATGTGTGGTATTTGTGATTTAGATTGGTTCTTGAGCTAGCATACCTTATCTGCCAAAATTTCTACTTGGATAAGCTGGATATAGTCTTAGCCAACCATTGTTGTACATGTGTAACTAGATTTCTTGTAATTTGACACGTTGGTTTGGTCTCTCCTTTGGACTAGTAGAATCATGCCAACTAGATTCTGAAAAGATTTTAATTCTAACGTTAAAATTGTTCAATCAATCAGTTCCTTTCCAGAATAATTGAATTCGATTTCACCAAGATTTTGTCGAGAATTGTCTGTTGAAATGATTTTTTTTATTAACTTAGGTTAGCTTATTTATCCCTTAATTAATTTTATAAATTTTAAAACTAATAATTATATAAATTTTCAATGATTTTGAAGTTTGTGAGATTTAATTTATTGATTTTTGGATAATAAATTTAAAATTTGACTAGTTAAATTATATCTTTTAAAATTAATTCCTTTAAAACATGTAGTAAAATAATTTCATGCAATAATCAATTCAAAACCACACCTTAATTTATGCATCGTACCAACTGAAACAACAAATTCATGTTTTTTTTTCTTTGATCATAAGAAAAATAGTAAACAGGAGACATTAAAGACATGCTCATGTAGGATCACTACTAATTTCTCTTACCACATGGCGTGGTAATTACTTGTAACTTGACTAGCATATCTCATATTATTTTAAAAAAAATTGTTTCTTTGATTATAAGATCATATCTCAATTCCCAAAGATTATCAATATTAAATTCACGTATCTTCTGGGTAGAATAGTTTTATAATAAACTATACTTATCCTTTTTTTTTAAGAAATTGCTAAACTAAAAATACATTTCTCTTAGTCCAAAATTCTACTTCTCATATTTAAGTGTGTTTAATAATGCAGTAAAAAGTATTTTTTAATTAAAAAATATATTAAAATAATATTTATTTAGTTTCTTTTTTATTTAATATTAACACATAAAAAAACATCAATTTAATATTTTTTTATACAAATAATAATTTAAAAAATAAAATGAACCATAAAAATAACCACTTCCTAAAATTGCAAGTTATTATTGAATTCAACTTCAACAAACTAGTTGATTTTGAACCTAGCTTTATTTTTTAATTAAACTCAATAAGATACAATGAAACCTAATTAATCTGATCAGTATTTTAATAATTTAGTTAAACTTCATTGAATAAACATAAAAAAATTAAAAAAATTATTTTAACATAAAAATTTGATCCAAATTAACCTAGTGATTAGTTTACATAGACTTCATTTTATATTACTCTCTGAGTTAGATATAATAAACTATATCTCCAAGTTACTCTATCCTTTTTAACTTTCAGAGGTGCTTGAGATTGAGATAATAATTATTTTTCAATGTATTTTTTGTTCGGAAATGTTTTAAGATAATATTTTTTTATTTTTTAAAAAATATTTTTAACATAAACATATCAAAATAATCTGAAAATATTAAAATAAAAATTAATTTAAAGCATAAAAAAATATAATAATTTTTAAAAATATTTTTAAAATGTAAAAATTAAAAGGCTGTTGTAAATATTTTTAAACCAGGCCTGAACTAATGAGTCGAAAATTTGAATTTTGGTCCGAAAGGTTGCAACGTACACTTTTCTCCAACAAAGGGCAAATCAGTAAACATATATAGCAAACGCCACATCTTCCAGTTTTGAAATCAAAGATTCAATTCAAATTTCACGCTCCGCCCAAAACCCCAACGTTCTCTCTCTCACACCCCTAAAGATCTCAACTTTCTCTCTCTTGCTAATCGAACAATCAACGGTCAGAATTCAATCTTGGCACCTTCTAGTACAATATAAGTGAAAACCAACGGATTTGATTGATTCTGCGTTTGGCTCGAGAAAATTTTTTCAGGGTAGTAGCTTCTCATGACTTCTAGGAACCAGAATCGGCCTCCTCGAAGTCCTTCTTCTGTAAGAAGTTTTTAGTTTCTTTCTTGTTCTTGTTGCTGTTTTTGTTTTTATCATCGCTATTGTTCTTCCTTTTGTCTGTTTTAAAGGGGTTGTTTGGTTGCCGAGAAAATAAAAAGGAGGTTCGGATCTTGAAAAATTTAAAGAAAATTTGTTGTTTTTTAGGTTTTTCGAAGTAAAATGCTTAGGGTTTTCTGGTTTTTGTGTTTAATGCCTTTTCTAATTGTGTGAACTGATTTTATCTTATAGTGTTGCCCTTAATTAGTTTTAACTAATTGTTGCGTGAATTTCAAAATTTGGGTCTCTGTTATATTAATTAATCTGATTTCTGTTGAAGTTTATTTAAATAGCAGTAAATCCCAGTTTAGCCTGAAATTTGCCCTTCTAGGTTTCGAAATTTGGGCTTCTGTTATATTAATTTGTCTAACTTCTGTTTGATCTGAATTAAATAGTAGTGAATTTCAGTTTAGTCTGTAATTTGCCCTTCTGGGTTTCAAATTTGGGGTTCTGTTAGGTTAATATTTATGAAAGTTATTGGATAATTCGAAGTTTGTTTACCGGGTTGTTGCTGATTTGTGGTTTGTTCTGTGTTGATTAATTGTTCATTTATTGGATGTAATTGTGTTCTTTAGGTTTAATTGAACAATCGTTGCTCTGTTTTTATGGTCCCATTTCTTTACTTAGTTGAATTTTCTTTTGATGTGATGCTTTGTTGGGGTTTTGTAGAAGAAGGAAGGGGTGGAAAGTATCCCATTAGATAAGCGGAGGAGGATTGGGATGGGAAGAACAGGAGGAGCCACGAACACAGAACGCAAGCCATTTGGTTCTGTTAACAAAAAGCTGGATGTTGCTGCCACCAGTGATGTGGGAAGCTGTGTTGACGGTTCGGATTGTGGCAATGTTGAGTTTACTAAAGAAGAAATTGACGCGCTGGTGAATGAGAGATTGAAGATGAAGAAGTTTGATCACAAGGTTTTACTTGGTTATTTTTGTTTTCTGGTGAATTTGGTTTAGTGAAGGGACTGTTTGTTGGTTTTGTTTTGTTTTTGAAAAGTTTGGTACTGTTGTTTTGTTTTGGCAGGGTAATATGGAACTAGTGAGTGAACTTAATGCCAGGCTCAAGGTTTGTATCAAATGGTTCCAGAAGAGGGATGAAGCCCATGTTGAAGGGGAAGGAAAGCTTCAAAATGCTTTAGATGCTTTGGAGAAGAAGTGTGCTGAAACTGGTACTTTTGGTTCTTCAATGTCTCATTCCAGGACTGCATGATCTTATGTTTGTTGACAAGTGATTGACAATCTAATCTATTGCTTGCACCCACATACATTGACTGAGTTGATATAGGATTCATAGGTCAGTGTCATTCTCTATGATAAATTGGTAATCGAGAACCTGCAAATGTAGTTCCCCGCATCCATCATTTGTTTCCATGAATTCCATACCAAGTATAGTGAACCATTAATATAACTCTAGGGGTCTTGTTTATTTGAAATTTCTTGGCTGATCACATAATGTCTGCTGGGAATTGGGATTCCTTTTGTTCTTTTGTAAAATAAGATGGGTTCTACTGATCTTTAGCTTACGTATCAAAAATTAGCCAGTAATTTGTGTCATAGAATGCATTCAAGCCAGCCTACCATTTTGATGCACAGAGTACCGTAAAATGGTATCCCTTTGGTTGGGTATTTTGTTTGTTATTTGACCAATGTGTACTAACTCAAGTAGACAAAACAAAATTTTTAATGTTGATTCATTTGTGTTCTTCCAGAGGCAGAGATGAAAAACAAGGAGGAGAGATTTAGTGCAACTATTAGTGAGCTGAGGCAAGATAATACTTGTGTACAAGAGAGACTTGTAAAAGAAGAATCAGAAAAGCTGGTAAATTTTCAATTTGTTACTTTCTGCTGTGATATTTTCTTCCTGTTTCTTCTTCTTCTTCTTCTTGTTTTTTTTTTCTTATTTTGATATTGTTTTTATTTTTTTGCAAATAGGATGCAATTGCTTGTCATAGGAAGGAAAATGAAGCAAGAATTGCATTAGAAGCTTTGCAGGCTTCTCTATCGAAAGATCTTGAGAAAGCCCAACAAGATATTTTAGTTGCCAATCAAAGGGTAATTCTTGCATCTTTATTTCTTAATGTTACTTCACCATGTTTTCACTCTATGTTTCTTAATTCCTTATGTTGCTTAACTTAATGATTGATATCTTTGGTGAATTTTGCAGGCTGCCTCGGTTGATGATATGTACAAGCGACTACAAGAGTACAACTTGAGTTTACAACAGTACAATAGCAAGCTGCATTCTGAACTTGAAGTTGCTCGTGAGTCTCTAAAACGTGTAGAAAAAGAGAAGTCTACTATAATGGAGAACCACAGTACATTAAGGGGTCACTATAGTTCATTGCAGGATCAGTTAAATTTAGCCAGGGTATGTTTCTTTCAACTGTCATCAATTTAACAGCTTGCAAGTGTTCTTATTATTTAAATTGCTATGACACTTTGTATTTTTCTAGACTGCTCAAGATGAAGCTTTGAATCAGAAAGACACATTAGCAAATGAAGTGAAATGTCTCCGAGGAGAGTTGCAGCAGGTTAGAGAGGATCGTGATCGCCAAGGAGCTCAAGTGCAGGTTTTAACTTCTGATGTGGTGAAGTATAAAGAAAGTACCGGTGAATCCTGTGCAAAACTAGAATATCTGATGGAAAAAACAAAATCCTTAGAGGTTGTACATGCGACTCTCTTATTGAAGCCTAGTATTCATTTTTTGAAAACTCTGAGATTAAGGTTTTGTTGCAGGGGACATGCTCTTCTCAGAGGGAGCAGATACGCCTGTTGGAGCATCAGCTCACTGCTACAAATGAAAAGCTAAAGGTATTGGAAGTTGGTTATCTTGTGCATCAACCATTTTTTTAAAGGAAATCTAACAATATCCTTGTTTGTTTGTTTTAGATGTCTGATTTATCTTCTATACAAACAAGGGCAGAATTTGAGGAGCAAAGGAGAAATGTACATGATTTACAGGAGCGCCTAGCAGAGACAGAATATCAACTAGTTGAAGGGGAGAAATTGAGGAAAAAATTGCATAACACTATCTTGGTAAGAGTTTCTTTTGTGCTAATTTGTGAAGCCTTGAATGATGGTACTAACAAAACAAGCCTTGTATTGCAGGAGCTAAAGGGGAATATTCGAGTATTTTGCAGAGTGCGTCCTGTGTTGCCAGATGATGTTGCTGGGTCTGAGCAGCCTGTCATTTCATATCCTACCTCAACAGAAGCTCTTGGCAGAGGCATTGATGTAATACAAAGTGGTATAGACATGTTTCCCAGCATAACTGCACATTACATATTTTTATTCTGTTAAATCCATGCTTTCTTATGACAATTTTTTTTTATAAAAATTCTGGCTTTTGTTCTCAGCAGGACAGAAATATCCTTTTAACTTTGACAAGGTGTTCAATCATGATGCTTCTCAGCAAGAAGTTTTTGTGGAAATATCACAGCTTGTGCAGAGTGCCCTTGATGGCTATAAGGTGATTGTACTGTCCCTTTTATACTTGTACATTGGGATATTATAAAAATAGATTTAAAAAAATTAGCCTTGGTGAATTGAAAAGATGAAAAGAATTCAGTAGCAATCATCTAGAGTGAATTATTCTCTAGGCCATTATTCTTAAAAGAACTTGTAGAGGAATGCAATTGTATTTGGAAAAGAAGTTTTAGGTTATTATTTTGATTAGAAAAATGCATTTCAAAATATTAATCTTAATTGGCTCTCCCAATGATTTCTTGGCTTACATGTTTAAAAACATGCATGAGAGTGAAATTTTAAATTGAAATTAGTATACCATTTTATGCTGAATTCTGTTTGTCTGATAGATCCTTTTAGCTTTACTCATGGCCCTAATCAGTGCCAATGGGCTACATTTGGCAGGTATGCATCTTTGCTTATGGTCAAACAGGTTCAGGAAAAACTTATACTATGATGGGCAGGCCAGAAGCTCCAGAGCAGAAGGGGCTGATACCACGCTCTTTAGAACAAATATTTCAAACTAGTCAATCCCTTATAGCACAGGGTTGGAAGTACAAAATGCAGGTATGCATCTAAAACTACTGTTCAATGTCTAACACTGACTTGCTAATCTAACTGTCTTTTAATTTGTGATTTAAATTTGCAGGCTTCAATGCTGGAAATATACAATGAAACCATTCGTGATTTGTTGTCAACAAATAAATCGAGTGGTGCAGAAAATGGAGCTCCTGGAAAGCAGTATACCATCAAACACGATGCAAATGGAAACACCAATGTCACTGATCTTACAATTGTGGATGTTTGTAGAATAGAAGAAATTTCTTCTCTTCTTCGGCAAGCTGCACAAAGCAGGTAGAGTAATTTCTTTGATACTTAAAGGATGGTTTTTTCTTGTCGTGCAAGTTTGTAGAGTTGAATTAATTTTTTTCCCTTCATTTTTGGCTTAACAAATTTTGTTAGGAAATGTCAGTGCTTGTTGCATCGTAGTTAAGATTATATTAGTTTGAAAAGTTTTTGCTTGCCTGTTTGTTTTTCTAGGTCCGTTGGTAAGACCCAAATGAATGAACAGTCTTCAAGAAGCCATTTTGTGTTCACATTGCGTATATCAGGAGTAAATGAGGTGCTTATTTGTCCAATGTTTCATGCAAGTGCTTAAATTTTCTGATCTAAATTGATTAATGTTCAACTTTTTTTCATATGTTGCTAGGGTACTGAACAACAAGTGCAAGGAGTTCTAAACCTCATAGATCTTGCTGGAAGTGAGCGACTCTCAAGGAGTGGGGCTACTGGAGACAGGTTAAAGGAAACTCAGGTTTGCTCCATAATAATCTAGTATTGCAAACTCTGTGTTTCATCTCGATGCTATATGCTAACTTGTTCTACATGATCAGGCCATTAATAGAAGCTTGTCAAGTTTGAGTGACGTGATATTTGCTTTGGCAAAGAAAGAGGACCATGTTCCTTTTAGGAACTCCAAATTGACTTATCTTCTGCAGGTAACACATGAGTTCTAAAGACACCTCCAAACTCTTTGCATCTTTTACTTGAACGAAAATACTTACTCCAATGAGAGGGAATCATTGTGTACATGTTGTTCTGGTCTCAGACGATTGGATCTATCTAAACTTTAGATTTTTTCTAAAATTTTATTACAGCCTTGTCTAGGAGGGGATTCCAAAACCCTGATGTTTGTCAATATTTCCCCGGATCCTGCTTCAGTTGGCGAGTCCCTTTGTTCCCTTCGGTTTGCTGCCAGAGTCAATGCTTGTGAAATTGGGATTCCTCGACGCCAAATGACTGCTCAAATGACATCTTGACCTGCAGATTTGCACTTGAGTTATGGCTAATGCTCAATTGCTTCTGTTGTGTGTATCGCCACCTTGATGTAACAGAGTAACTTCTATCTAGGGTCATTGATGTGCCATTGGGGTGTTTGCAATGAGTTTCGGTATTCGCCTGTAGATGCTAATAATTTGTACTCTTAGAACTACATGGTGAGGTTAGGATCTTTGTATTTGCTCATTGTTATAGGAGTCAATGTTGGCTAATTGATAACTCGAATGAGTTTGCAATGAGTTTGGGTATTCGCCTGTAGATGCTAATTATTTGTACTCTTAGAACTACATGTTGAGGTTAGGATCTTTGTATTAGCTCATTGTTATAGGAGTCATTGTTGGCTAATTCACAAGTCGAATGTCAGAAATCACCAATTGGAGAACACAGGTACAAAGGAGGCTATAGAATCTAACCAGTGATTCTAAAAGATGAGTTTTCATTTTTACAAAGTTATGTATACCACTTTGACAGCCTATCTTTATAAGATATTGTAATGATAGTGGTTTGATTCACTTTGGTTTGAAATTCTGAGGGAGTTTTCTGTTTTATTGTACGAAGGTCAATGACACACAAGCACTGTTTTATTTTTGCTAGAGTTCAGGGTTTGGGGGCCTTGTATTTGTGGTTTGGGGTCCTATATAGATCTGTTGTTAAGGTTTAAGGCCTTGTATTTGTGGTTTGGGGTCCTATATAGATCTGTTGTTAAGGTTTAAGGCCTTGTAATTCGTGTACCAGGCTTGTGTTTTCTCCCAAATGACCTTGACCCAGCCATCAAAAACGTGGACCCGCTTCAACTTGGCATTTTCCCTTAAAAAAGGCTAGATGGATAAAGTAGAAAATATCCAAAATTCGACAAAGATCAACAAGTGGGTCCAAGTGTGGCGTTTACCTTTGTTGTAATCTAGTTGTACAAGGACGCCTGAACTAGCGGTGTCTAGATTCTTAAACAGGAAGCGGAAGCAGAAGCAGAAGCAGAAGCCAAGTGGTTAAAAGAAGAGAAATAGTAAGGAGAAAAAGAAAGTAGGAGACATGGAGAGCCAAGAACATCAATCTAAGTCAAGAGTTATAAAGGTGGAGTCAGTGGAGTCATGGGATTTCTATATCACCCAAGCCACCAATCAAGCCTGCCCTGTAAGGTTTTTTTCTATATCTTTTAAGTTTCACAATTGCCATCTTAGGTTTACAGCAAAGTTTCTAAGCGACATGTCTTTAAATTGTTTCTAGCTGATTTTGTGTTGAGGAACAAAAATACGCCTTTTATAGACCTTGATTGACAACCATCGAGAGGTTTTATAACATCGGTGATGAGTGGAAGAAGTTGTCATAAAAGGGTCTCTTGGGTTTGGAATATTTTGCCTATTGATGATGTTGAGGCCATGTTGTTGTGTAGATCGTTGTTCACTTCACAGCTTTATGGTGTATGCCATCAGTGGCCATGAACCCAGTTTTTGAAGAACTGGCCTCATCTTATCCAGATGGCCTGTTTCTCATTGTTGACGTGGATGCGGTTAAGGTAATCAATTCACTGCTTGAACCAAGAATGATACTACCATGTTTCTCTGCGTACATGCTTACCTTTTCTGCATGCACACATACATAAATACATGTATGTACAAGATATTTGGTAGTGGTATCTTTACATATGACTTCAAATATTTGCTGATTTGATTCCTTCACATGAGGTTGAGTATAAGCATCATTTGTTTTTCATAGCAACTTTATTCTTATTTTGATTGATTGGAAGTATCATCACTAAAATATCTCTAGGGGACATATGCTATTTCTCCCACTTAATTTGAGTATTTTAACAATATCTTCTTACAGGATTACAAATTCCCACTGTCATGTAGCCACAAGAACCTTAAGTGAACTCCTCAACTGATCTGAACCATTTCAAGTTTCAACTGTACCATCATTTTTGTTAAAGATCATGATGTTGATTGAGTGTTTTTTTGTAGCTAAGCAAATCGAGGTTTTTCAAAACAACCTTGTTTAAAAAAAACAGGGTATTTTCAATGACCTAGCTCGAGTCAGACCCTATGTCAGTGATTTATTAGGTTGACCCACTAAGTCAAGTCTGGTCTTATAACGAGGCTTTTAACTCTAACCCGGGGTGTTAAAGTTTCTACTTTTGTTGATTTGAACCTTTTAGTTTCCAAGTACTGATTGCTTTTCTTGCACAACTTGTAGGCACTTAAATTGATTTCAGCAATGCTTTGGTTAGATTAACACCATTAATCTCAAATTGACATAATTTTGTTAAATCTAAGTTCTTTTAACTGGCAAGATTTTTACTGCATCTGGACATTATTTTGACACTTTTCTACCAAACTGGTAGAGATGTTTTCATAGCCTTGTTGCTATTGAAAATTACAATTTAACAATCATGGTTCTTGATTAAGATGGTTTCTTAACATAGTATCATAGTCTTGCTATTCAAATGATCACAAATCTCACCACCCTTTTTTTAATAAAATTAAACATAAAGTAGTGGTGAACTTGTGGAAGTTTTGAGTTTAAATAACTTTACTTGAAAAGATATGCTAGAAAGTAATCATTCATAGAACTTTGTTTAAATTTTTAGATTAAGATCATTTTTGAGATGTCATGATCTCTTTGAGAAAGAGAGGGCCCGTGGTTAGATGTTTGATATTTTTCTGTTAAAGTTATTATCATGTGATTTCGCCACATGTTTCTTTATGTTGGTTTGGTCAGGAGGTAGCTACCAAAATGGAGGTGAAGGCCATGCCAACATTTGTGCTGATGAAGGATGGTGCCCAAGTTGACAAGATAGTTGGTGCAAATCCAGAAGAGATAAGGAAAAGGATTGATGGTTTTGTGCAGTCCATTCGTGCGTATAATGCATAGCCTCTGTGATCTTTATACTTTGCTTACTGAACCTGTAAAATGTGTGGTTGTTGTTGTGGTACAGTTTTTTCCAGTGACTTTGGCTTGTAAGTGTGATTACATTCTTAATCGTGTGATTAAAACTGGTTTTTCCTTTTGGTTTACTTCCTAATTACCTTGTTTACTACTAAAGATTTGTTGCTTTAGAGAGCAGTGTGATTAAAATTTTACAATTCCCAATTCTATAAAAAATAGTCATTGTTTTCTTATTTGGATATTCTAAAATGTATGCCTTCTTTTTTTGGTTAAAAAAATGTATATAAAAAAATTATATTACTTGCCTCTTTTCCCTTACAATTATTTGAAACAAAAATGTTATAAATGCAATAAAAAATAGATGAGTTTGACACAATCTTTTATGCTTTTTTCTTAATATTAAAAAGATTAAAAGTCAAATAAAAGTGAAATTTATTTTTCAAATTATCATACAAATTGGATTATGTGAATTAAAATTATGTAATTAATTGGTGCTGATTGGTTTCATCTAAATTTTTAGGCTAGAATTTTCATCAATAAAAGTGGTATTTGGGCCAATAATAGGTGATTTGCCCTCATAAATCTCTCAAATATATGATTCGAATTGGTCGGTTTCGGTTCGGTTCGGTTTTTTTTAAGAAAAAAACCAGTTTGGCTCGGGTTTTCCGGTTTGGTCTCGGTTTTTTTCTGGTTTTGGCTCGTTTTTTTTTTGTTATTTTTTTCGGTTCGGTCCGGTTTTATAAGCCTAAAATTGATACTGAACCGAACCAGTCGGTTTTTTTAAAATTTTAATTGGTTTATTCTGTTTTTTTCTTGGTTCGGTTTTTTCAATTAGTTTTTTTTCTCGATTTTTCTTGATTTCTCGATTTTTTTACTCACTCCTAATTTATACACCTTTGTAGTTTTATCAAACTTTATCCATATGAGCAGGGATTATATATATATATATATAAAATCCATATATTATTAATAAAGATTTACTTTTCAGTTATTTTGTGTATGGAAATTTCTCATAATAATTTTAATTTTACATATTTTTCAAATTTATTTTTAAAAAAATTGTAATTACAAATATATTCTTTTATATTATAATCATAAAAATTATTATAATAAATAAACACGAAGGATACCGAGCCAAAAATCTTACCCAACCAAAATTTGAAGGCCATAAAGCCCAATATTCCCAAAAGATTTGCAATGATTTTTTTTTTTTCTTATTATTATTCTTGAACATGATGAAGGCCATCGAGAGAGTTGCTTGCTTGTGTCATGTTGCTTTCTAAATTGGCATGTTCGCTTCACCTTTTTTTCTGACTCGTGGTGAATATAAACATCAAAATGAATATAGCAGAACGTGACACTTGAAAATAATCAAAAATATATTCTCCACTTTTTTCTCCATGTCTTTTCCTTTTCATATCCTAACAAACCACACTAAATTCACTCGTGTCTTTTTCAACATTTTCGTTTCTTTCCACCAAGGCAACTCATCGGAGTACAGACCGGGAACCTTGAATTTCGGCGGAGATGGTGTCACCAAATGATAATGCTAACTGGGTTTTTGATTGTGGGTTGATTGAAGACGTTCCTGTCCCTGGTGGTGAACAACTTTGTCTTGAATCTCTTGATGAAACCCCAAACGGGTCTCTTTGGTCTTCTCATTCTTTCAATGATACTGCCTTTTTAAGGTGTCTTTTTATGTTTCCTTTTGTTTTATGAACTTTTTGTGATTGGTAAAATTCAATTTCCCTCCCTTTATTACAGCAAGTAGGTAGGTTTGTTGTTGTTGTTTTGTTTAGAAATTTATGTTTGATTTGTGAATTTAGTTTAGTATTCTGTCTGAAAAGACTGAATTCTGTTGCATATTGGACAGTATGACTTGAGATGTCAATAGCAAAATGGGTTTTGCAAGTTCTGTTGATTAGCAACCATGCTAATTTTTGTTGCTAGAATAGAACTTGGTGGATTTGTTGATTGAGTTTTCGAGATTTTTTAGCAATATGATTGTTCTTCCACTGTTACAAGTCACCTTCTTTTTGAGGTTTTGATGATAGCATCATCTAATTCCTTCCCCAATATAGTTGGAAGATTGTTAATTTGTTATTCTATTTTCAATAAAAGAGAAATCTTTTTTATTTTCTTATCCAGGCATTGGCTTATTTATTCAGGTTTATTGGTATTGCTGTAAGCGGTTTTTTTAGTACTGGGATTTGGATTTACTTCTTATTAGGAATGAGTAGTTAATATGGCTGAATGGTTCCATTTAATTCTTATTTAAGTGTGATATTAGGTTTTCATTATGAATTTAATTACCAACTACTGGCTTTTTAGTATATCTTTGTCGATGCTGCTATAGGATGTTTAGCAACACTGCAACCATTGGAGGGTTTCTGCTAAGTTGTGTGCTCAAGGATGAGGATTTTGATCATAGGAATAGCCGTATATGTCTTATTTGCATGTCTACATTTCACGTGCATGCACACAAAGTTCAAGTTTTTGCATGTTAGTTTTGATGTAAGTGAATCAACTCTATCTGTTTTATAGATGTTCTAATCATTATCAATCTCTATCCTTTTTGTTTTCAGTGTGGAATTCAATAATTCATTTGAGAATTCAGATGGTCTTAAGGAAATTGGGCTTCGAAAACGGTACAGTGCACACAGATCAATAATAATTTGTTAGTCATTTCTTTGATTTTTTTTTCTCCATATCTGGTTTTGTTGTGCACAAACTTCTATTTTTGCACAAATTGTATGACAGGGTGAGGCATGGATTAGGTAACGCACCTGGCTCCAAAGCATGCAGAGAGAAAATGCGGCGGGATAGGCTGAATGACAGGCATGCTAAAGAGCCCTTCTAATGCTCATCTTCTTTGTTCTCTTTTTCCCTCATGTTTAGTTTGTCATGGACTCCAGATTCATGGAATTGGGTGCTCTTCTAGATCCTGGAAGGCCTCCTAAAGTGGACAAATCTGCTATACTAGTTGATGCTGCTCGAATGGTTACTCAGTTACGAGATGAATCTCAGAAGCTGAAAGAGTCTAATGAGAGTCTACAGGAGAAGATCGATGAACTAAAGGTGTGCTTTGGATTTGGTATTCAGTAATTTGACATTATCTTTAATCTGGAACACCTAAAAAAGGCTTGAAAAATGCATGCTATAAATTATATGGAATCTGTTACTATAAATGATTACACAAAGGAAACCTGGTAAGTTCTGTTGTCGTTTATCTTCTTTAAACTTTGTATATGTAGGCAGAGAAGAACGAGCTTCGTGATGAGAAACAGAAGCTAAAGACGGAAAAGGAGAACCTAGAGTGGCAACTGAAAGCCCTGAGTCCTCCACCAACCTACCTACCTCACCCCCCTCCCATTCCAGCTCCATTTTCTGCCCCAGGCCAAGTTGTTGGCAGCAAGCTGATGCCCTTCGTTGGCTATCCTGGAATATCTATGTGGCAGTTCATGCCCCCCGCTGTTGTTGATACTTCTCAGGATCATGTTCTACGCCCTCCAGTCGCTTAAGTTATTCAGGCAGGGATTTGGTGTCTACATTCTCACAGAGCACTGGAAGCCTTTGTTGCCTTGCTAACTATGATTCTTGTTAATTGTCACAGATAATGTTTCTGTTCTTTCAATTGTCTTTTGTTCTTGTAGATTTGTAAAGTTTAAGAATGTATGAGTGCAATCACTGATGGGATATCTTGTAATTTTCATTAATCAGATTTGGTGATTTTGGTTTACCAGTTTTTATCTATCAAATCCGTTTCTCATTTCTCGTTTGATACATGTGTTTATGTGCACTGATGTATTAAGATTGGAAAATATCTTCCGAAAAAACTTCCATAATTTTATTTCTAAGGATATTAATGTCCTGGTTCCTCTTGATGGCTAATCTGAACATTAGGAGGATTTACATTTTTTTTGAAGTTTCCACAAGAATGTATCATGGTAGGGACTAATAAATTTACATGCATAAGCAAGTGCTTTTGCTAAATCTACAGCTTTTTTATTTCAAGCCTGACTCAAACTGATTTCTAACCTTCGAACTATTTACTAGTACAAAAACTAGCAACTGCAAATGGCTAAATATTGCTACTGTGGTATGTTCAGCACCTGCTGGTTTATAGTTTGATGTTGGCAGCTCTCTTTTCTGTGTAGCATCCATGCTGTGAAAATTATTGCAAGAAGAATTTGGAGGGATGAGACAACCCGATATCCAAATCCACAGGATTCCATTGGTATAATACCCTGCATATACTTTGAACTGTCACATATATACAAATATCCCAAGGGATAATACCTATAAAGTTTGGGATACCTATAACACTTGACAAGGTAAAAACTATGTCTCTGTTATCTTCATCCAAATCTAGAAAATTCTGTTCATCTGTCTAATCATTAGATCGTGACTTGCAAGCTGTGACAACTCAATGACCTGGTCATCCATGGGAAGATGCAGAACAATTCCAATCACTAATCTTATGTATAATCTTGCAAAGAAGAGAAAATAAGTCATAACTCTCCATACCGATTGCCACGAAGAAGATAGAGGAAGGAGAAGGAGAACCAGATCATGACTAATATCCCCAACTTCATCCATGGAAACCTCAATATGCCACAAGTTAATTCTAAACCCAAAAGAGGCTCTCTGACACTCTCCCCCTCTCCACTTCCTTCAGTGCTAGTCTCATTTTTAACCAACCATTTCTCAAATTCCCACAACCATTTCGCTTCACTTCTTCTGATTCCAACTTCCAACGAAAAACACCGTTCTTACAAGTCTTAAAGGTAGAACAAGAAAAACAGCAAACAAAATTGTGATTAGCCACTCTGGAAAAACAATATTACAAGTAACCCCTACACTAACTCCCAAGAACATACATGGTTCTGACAGAAGTGCAATATCATGATCTAACAAGGTCTTACCACCAAATTTATCACTTCCGGTGCACAAGTTACACATGAGATTAGCTGTAGACCCTCCCGTGACCATAAAAGCTGAGAAATTTGAGGCTGTTTTCAGGTCAAAACCTGCCACAATAGTCAGTACAGGAATATACAACCCTCCACCACCAATGCCACCTGCACTAGATATAGAAGCAGCTACGAAACAGAAAACTCCTGCTAGCAACGGTTATGGAGTAAAAACATCTGAATAGAGTTTGGATTAAGGGCTCAGTATTCATAAGACATGCCTTTGCTGTTTGATTATAAGTTGGATGATCAAGGTGTGAGATAATGAAGTTGGCATTGAAAATGTATCATGATAGCTAAAATTGATGGGTTAAAGGAAAAAAATAGAGGGGAATTTTGATGGGGTGAGGACAGTGTGGACGTAGTCCAGAGAAGAGGGACCAAATTGAAACCTATCTAATAGGTTGAGGGCATACTTGTAATTTTCCTAATACTAATTGTTTCATTTCTATCTATTTAAAATTTTACCTATCTAAGAATTATTTTATACCAATGCTCATTGATACAAGTGAGAAAGTACTTCGAGGGTCAATACCCTAAGACTTCCCTTACTTTCATGTTGAATTTGGTCCAAGTAGGGGCTTTATTCATGTTGTTGATGACGAGAAAAACTTCAAAAGCATCCTTGGTTTGAATGTGATTCTGATGAAGTCGTGGAAATACTTTACATAAAAATTGACTTTTCTTGTTTGATGAGTTTTGAGTTTGTATTAATTCTATAAAAACAAGTTTTTTTTAAAATAAAAACTTTAATACTTAAATTAATATTTGAGTTTTTTTTAAATGATAAGCATGTATAAATTCAAGAAAATAAAATTAATATTTTTTTTATGTGTAAAGAAAAAAAAAATGTTCGTTCTTTTTAGTTCATTGTGTTATTTATACAGTGAAGTTGTGTAGTAAAGAATGAGCTAATTGTGAATAATTCATTCTTAATGTAGAGTTATAACATTAACCTAAAACCGGGATATTTGTTTAAGACTGCATTAACCTTATAAAAATAAATTAAAATAAATTATGAAATTTAATTTTTAATATATCTCTTTAAATTGAGGAATGAAAAGATACTATTCATGTTTTATAAAATAAATAAGAAATATATTAATTGGTAAATAAAAAGAGTTGTTAACATGAATTAATTATTATAGGGATAAACTAATCTTTTTAGTAGAAATAAAAAATAGATGTACATACAAATATGAATTAATTGAATAAAAAAAAACATCCAAATAAAATTTAATTTACCCTTTAAGCATGTTTGTAGAAAAAGACACCGCCATCGAACTCTCCTAGTTGAATGGAATTTATTAACACCAAATACATTAAATTTCATTGTCAAAGGTAGCCATTCACCTCCCTTTTTCTCTTATTTGATTTTTTAGGTGACTTTTTCTTTTTTTTATTTTAAACTCATGGACTAAAATGTTAATAAAATAATTTTTTTTTTATTTTAAAAAAAAATTATATTTTAAATCTTATAATTTATTTGATAACTCCTTACATAACAGGATCAACAAAAAAAAGGTGTAATTGATTTAATGACCATATATAGTTCCTCTATACGAGCTGCTGCATAAGCTCTTGCACTGTAGTGGGCACATGCAATGACCAAACAGAATCACTTGAGAATGTTTGATCTCTCATAAGCTGTCCAGCGCAGTGACACTAGGTTATAATGATTCAAGCTCCTCTCAATCATCTTCAGATTTGCTGTTAATTAAAATTAATTAAATAATTAAGCACAAGTTACAGATTTGCTCGTACAACTTTCAATTCTATTAATTATTTCATTAGATTAGGATGAGGTAAATGATAATGATTTCATTCATTACGGGACCTGTTTATTTATTTATTTATCCAAGACAATATACTTTACAAATTAAAAATTCTACTCTCCCAAAGTCCCATTACTTAGCCTTTTGTGTCTGTCTCCAAGTCCATGGTTTAGGTGATGATTGTAGAAGGCAACAACATGCACTGAACCAGAAGCAACAAGCTACGCTTGGATTGGCTTTAATTTTTATATTGCTAAGCATATCTATCTGAAGCGTAATTTAAGCAGATAATTTGAATTACATTAATTTTACACCGCTAAGCATAAGCATTCATGATATAAATAAGTGTAGCTACGTTTCATTGACTTATTCTATTTCATAGTGCTAAACACATTCAAAGCACAAGGAGTTGACTTTACAATTGAAAAAGGCAAAAAATGCAACGATTTGATAGTTTTGATTATGATATCAACATAAATAGAGAACTTAGCCCATTCATGACCTTTCCCTTGGATTCAAAAAAACATGGAGATGTTAATATTCATTATATTTTCAACGTTGTTGTTATCTAGCCCTTGCCATGCTGACACAAATGAGAATACCGGTTCACAGTGTTCTGAATCGGATAGGGCTACCAATAGCAGTGAATAAGAAGCCAACCTGAGTGGTGAATTCGCTTGCTGCAAATGGGCCTATCCACGATGGCTTCTACACGGCCGAAGCCGGAAAAGGTGCTAACAAGATCTATGGCGTTGCACAATGTAGAGGTGATATCTCCGCCGCAGACTGTGCCGCCTGCATCAAGAATGTTACCATGGTACAAGGCTGCTCAAACAGTAGAAATGCTACACTTTGGTTTACGTGGTGTTTCCTACGATACTCAAACACGAGCTTTTTCGGTGAATGGGATCAATCAGGAATGGCAAGTTACAACGATACCAATTTTGAAGATCCAAAAGTGGTCTCAGAAGCACTTAACTTCACGAACACGCTGGTATCTACAACTCCGAGCCAGCCTTTAATGTACCAGACTGCAGTCTTGGATGTTGGACAGAACGGAAAGAGGTATGACATGGCTCAATGCACCAGAGATCTCAGCCAGAGTGATTGTGGCATGTGCTTGGAATTTCAATTGGCGACTTACAAAAACTCAGTTGGAAATAAGAGAAGTTGGGATATTTATGGGTTTAGCTGTAGCTTGTGGCACCGTGATTACCAGTTCTACAATATTTCAACCCAGCAAAGGGAGGTGAGTTCAGTGAATTCATTAAACTATAGTACGTTCCTTTATTTGAAGATTAAGGGTATTTTAGATTGATTTATATATGCTTTGATTGAGATTATTTTTTCTAATTTATTAATTGCAAATGTCGGTCCAAGTTCATTTTTATCGTCAGCTGGTATTCACATATGCTTGTCACTTGGCAATACTGCAGGCTCCACAAGATCCTTACCACATCAAGTTGCAATTGGCATGGCCTTTCCGGCGCTAGTGTTTCTTTTTGTTCTTTAGCTATTGAATGCCTCTTTTGTTAATAGAAAAATTGTTTTTTTTTTTTTTTTTTTTTCCGGTGAAAATCAGTGCTTTAAAAACCTAAAGAGTAAACTAAGAGTGTAATACAGGATCCAATCACGTCGTAGTATAAAATTAGCTAATCAATCAACAACTAGATTTGCTTCCCGGTAAACATGTTGAATCTTCACCTCCTAGTCTCTATCCAACAACCTCTTGTCCTTGTCAATTAAAGCATAGTTTGCATCCACCTTACTTTGATAGTTTGATTTCTCGAGATAAAGTCGATGACAAGAGTTGAATCTGACTCAAGAACCAGTTTTCTAATTCCCAAGTTCTAGGCCAACTCTAAACTGCGTATCACTGCCCACAATTAAGCCTTAATCGAAGAGCAGTAACCATTGTTGATAGCAAAACCTATATTCCAAGATTCCATGCTATCACGAAGAAGTCCTCCTGAACCAGCAGCACCCGGATTTCCTATGCTACATCCATCCATATTAAGTTCAATAAATTAGGGTATTTTCATTTAACATAGTGATAAACCAAGTTTTTATCAGTATATCTTTACTAAATAACACGAAAAAAAATAGATTTATAAATATAAATTTTTAGAAAAACAAGCATGCTCTAATAAAGACGTGCTGGTTAGTGTTCCAAGCCTCGGGTTGTTGGGCGTGGTAGTGTGCCGACCACCGAGCTTGCCAAATACGATTGGGCTTGATAGTGTGCCAAGCCTGGACATGCTAGGTCTGGCACTAACTAGAGCCAGACGTGAATGCATTTGGTAGGGTGCTGACACGACCAAAAGATTGATATCTTCTTCCAAGTGCAGGAGTGTCGAAGTAATAAATAACCCGGCAAGACCGGGGTCGAACCACAGAGAGGTTAATTGTATAAATTATAAATAACAATAACAATAACAATAACAATAATAACAACAACAACAATAATAATAATACTCAGTACGTGGCGTTGTTATACCTGAGAATGATCTAAAAAATCGGGTCACAGGTTTCCAACCTATATTCTGAGTTTATGAAAAAATCAAAGAGATATATTATATAATATAAACAGAATGTAAATAATAATAATAATAATAATAATAATAATAATAATAATAAAAAGAAGAAGAAGATGAAGAAATTAACGAGAACTTTGAGATGAAAGATTAATGTAAGGATTAAACAATGATAAAAACAAATGTCAAGGTTAGAGGATCTACCAATGGTATTTCAAACAAGTATAGTATAAATTCTTATTATTCAATTGGAAACCACACACAAAACAGGTTCCAATCGGATGATTTCTCATTAATAGCTCATTATAAATTATTAACATGATCATATTAATTATCTTATTTACATAACACCAAACTTTTAAATATTATCAGGAATTCACGATGTTAACTGATGTTAATAACAAATCAAGTTCTTTTCATAGCCCAGGTGTAGGTAATACCATACGGTTGGGCTATGAGAGTGCCAAGCATTTGTTGTACCAAGTGTTATACAACACAAATCTAGATTAACCATTTAACAAGGAAGGTATTAAGAATTAGTAAGATAAAAAGATAAGACATGTTAATTTTAAACATTAAGGTCCATGTTGAGTTTACACCATACTTATTCTCACACCATTAATGTTACCTTTTCACCTTGACATAATAAATTTAGCTAAACATAATGAAGAAGAGAAACATAAATAAACAAAACAAGAATATAAATAAGATACAAGTTAACTAAGGAAAGGAAAGGAAATGAAAAGCATAAACAAGATATTAATGAAAGCAAAACTTAAAAATTACAAAAAAATATAAAGAGAGAAATAAAGAGCATGAACTTGATCTGAACAACCAAGCCCCTAAATACATGGCAAATGCCTCTTTTTATAGGCTAAAATTCAGAATTATTGATTTGATGACTAATTGTTGAGTGGGTGACCAATTCTTGACTTGGTGAAAATCCTTATCTTCTTGTCTGAATAAAATGAAAATGCTAGCATCAGAATTGGGTCCACTTGAAAACATGAAAGTTGTAGGAAATTGACTCAGCTTTCCAGAAGAAAAAAAAAGATAGAGGTCATTTGGACTTCTAGAACTCCAGATATGGGCCAAACACTAAATAGTGTTTGGGTTGCAGGATAGATTCAGACTTCTCCGTTGTTGTTATAATTTGGACTTGAAAACGACCTTCTTAGATCTTGATGAAAACATGAAAGTTGTAGGCCTATGTATTAACAAATCTGTGTAAACATTTGAGGTCATTTGGACATCTAGAACTCAAGATATGACCCAATTACCGAACAATGTTCCAGTTTGGACTGCACCAACATCTCTTTTCTAAGTTTGACCATCTCTTTGTCCTTTCAATTTCCATACTTGAACTCATCAATCAATCCTTTGATTTATGTGATAGACCTGCATTTAAGTACTAATCAGGTGCTAAGCCCCGGGAATGTCAGGTTTGACATTAGCCAGACCCAAACGCGATTGGGATTGGCAGTGTGCTAGGCTCCAGGAATGTCAGGTTTGACATTAGCCAAACCCAAACGCGATTGGGATTTGCAGTGTGCTAAGGCTCGAGTACGCCTAAGAGAATGATCATTTTCCATTGGCACACCCAAAGGAATGAGGTAATGTGGGTTTGACAAACATGTTAAAATCAAGGTACATGGACTTGACATTAAGCCAAGTTCAAGCTAACATCAATTTAGCAAACATATCAAACCCAAAGCGTTTGGACTTGGCAGTTAACTAAATCTAAGATAATGACCATCCTTCTTTGGCACGTCTTAGGGAATAGCCATCCTCCCTTGACATGCTTAAGGGAATGACCATCCTTCATTGACATGCCCAAGAGAATGAAGTAATGTGGGGCTAGTGAACATGCGAAACCCAAGGTACTTGGACTTGACATTTAGCCAAGTTCAAAGTAACGTGGGTTTGACAAACATGTCACAAGAGAATGAAGTAATGTGGGGCTAGTGAACATGCGAAACCCAAGGTACTTGGACTTGATATTTTATAGCCAAGTTCAAAGTAACGTGGGTTGACAAACATGTCAGACCCAAGATACTTGGACTTAGCAATTAGTAAAGTTAGAGGTAACGACTATTCTCCCTTGACACACCCAAGAGAATGAGGTAATACGGGTTTGGCAAACAAGTCGAACCCAAAGTAATGTGGGTCTGAAAAACATGTTAGACCTAAAACACTTGGACTTGGCAGCCTGCCAAGTTCATTGCACTTAGACTTGACATTAGACAAGTCCAAGGTAATATGGGTCTAGCAAACATGTTAAACCCAAGGCACTTGGACTTGGCAGTTAGCCGAGTCCAAAGTAACGATCATTCTACCTAGAGCACGTCCAAGGGGATGACCATCCTACTCAGGGCACGTACTCCAAGGGGATGACCCTTCTCTCTTGAGTTTAGCTTAGGGGAAGAGCTCAGCTTCTATGGACTCAGCTACATTTAACGTCTTAGACTTTAATCTTTCTACACCTTTTAGATGTATAAAAGTCTTTTTAGGACCCGTCATATTTCTATTAAACATTAATATAGATGTAAGGGATATTTATATCTCATTAAATTCTATAATGTGTAAAAAGAAAAAAAAATCATGGGCTATAAATACATCATGAAACCTTCAAATCAAATATTCATAATCTTCATTCTCTACTCATATATATATATATATAGAGAACATCTCTTTCTAGAATATTTTTGTATTTTCTCTCTCTAAAAAGATACTTATTTAAGCATTAGGGAGTTCTCACCTCCACCAAAGGGGATCTTACACAGGTATTAGTCACAAGCCACCTTGGCTTACCAAACACCAAATATATGCTATCAAACACCTTAGCTAGGAAGAATGGATGAGATTGTTAGGATCAATTGATTAACCGATTATCCAACTCAAAAATCCTATTTCTAGGCTACTTAGATTTTTTAGAACTTTATCAGTGGCGCCGTCTATGAAGTCTAAGTGCCTTGGTCTAGCATATTTGCTAGATCTACGTTACCTTGGACTTAACTAACTAGCAACTCCAAGTGTAATAGACTTGGCGGACTACAAAGTCCAAGTGCAATAGGTCTAGCATGTTTGTCAGACTCACATTACCTCATTCCTTTGGACATGCCAATGAAAAATGTTCATTCCATTGGACATGTCCAAAGGAGAATGCACATTTTCTTGGGCGTGCCCAAGACTTGACACACTACCACGTCTAGCATCTCAGGGCTTGGCACACTGCCGAATACAACATGTCTTTACTGGGCTATGCTTGTTTTTCTGAAAATTTATACCCATAAATTTTTCTTAATCCAGTTTTTTTAGATACAATTATATTGATAAAAACTTGGCTCATTATAAGGTGTACCAAGCCCACATATAAAATTAAGAGATAAAATTTCGTGACAAATATTAATCACTATGTGGTATTACGATTGTCAGTCCTATGATTTCTCTATAATGTAGGACTTTTGATGATGGGATAATGTTGGATTTTAAATTATGATTGATTTGTGAATCACAAGAGTGCTTAATTTTAATTAGTTTTAGATTATTAAAAATATAGAAAACTTTTCCTGGATCGAGGCACCACTGTAGTTATAGATACGAGGCTGCAGATGTGAATAAAAGAGGATTTAGTTTTGATGTATCAAAATTACTTGGATAACGCGCGAAAGTGTTTTTTTCATTTTCCTCCTCAATGTTTTTTGTCTTAATTGCCCAATCAAGATTGATATATATTTTTTTTTGATTAAGACCTAGGTATCCCCACATTCTAATGAGTGCGAGACAATCATGTTTGAGTTCGTGGCTGCCTCTCTTAACAGATACACTTTTCAGGGCTTGAACTTGTATTTTCATCTTTATAGGGGTTTAGTGGCGCCTTAATCACTAGTTGGGGTGAGCAAAAAAATTAAAAAATCAATTAAATCGGAAAAAAATAACCAAAAAAAATAATCGTTAAAAAAAACTGATTATAAAAATTAAAAAACAATTCGGTTCGGTTCGATTTAGTTTTAGTTTTAAAAGGTTGAAACCAAATAAACAGGACCAAACCAAACCAATTCAAATAAAAATTAAAAAAAAAAAACCAGCGGTACTATAAATACCTTTCCCCCATCTACTTTTTAGTTTCTTCTTTTAACCCTAGCAAACCCAACCGCCCCCCTTGCACAGCCGACTGTTGAAAAGGAGAATCTATGAATTAAACAACCAAACAGTAGACCTGGAGCCCCCCTCCCACTCCTTCTTGTTCAATCTTCATCTCTAATCTCTCAATCCTTTTATTCTTTTCTTTAAATCAAACTGATATATGCAACCACTTACTATTAAATGCACGAGTTTTGAGACATTCATCTTAACAAGAGAGAGACTTATTAGATTGCTTAAAGCAACTACTAACTTTTCTTATGATTTCTGTAGATCTATTATATATTAATTTCTCATATTTACTTACAAGGTTACTGGTTTGCCATAGTATGTTGCGCCTATTATCATGGATGTTGTGATAATTATTTTTTCTAAATTTTTGTCTGATACTTGCCTTTTTTGGCTTTTTTATTTTCAATTTCAGAAAAACCTGCTCGATATGCCTAGCCAAGATGAAATCGGTTTTTTCTGTTTTTTCCTTTCAATTAACCGAACTGAAACTGGTTGGTTTAAACTGGTTTTGGTTTTTGTTTTTAAAATAAAAATAAATTAGTTTGATTATTTTTTTAGATAAAAACTAGACCAAACATAAAATACTCACCCCTAACCACTAGAACAACACCTTGACGGTGTCAAGATTGATCTTGTAACAATGAAGAGTACACTAGGAATCGAAGTAAACTTTCCTATCAACTTTGATCGGTAAAAATGCTGACATTAAGCCCAAATGGTGTCGAGGCAGTAGAGTTTTGACACAAAGTGATATGATTTAAACCGGTGACAACCATGAAGACTAACGGCCACTAAAGTTAATTATGCTTTTTGACCAAGGTGAATTACAGTTTGAAAAGAAGCCAATCGGAGCATGTGCCATCTCTGTATCAATATTGTTCAATACACAGTGGAATAAATTAACATCAGGATCCTTCATCTTTTAAGCTTCACTGTGGACTTTTCTAGTCCTGTTTGTGTGCTCTACAGCTGCAAAGGGCTGTGCTTTTTCTTCCTTTTTTTTTTTTTTTTTTTTACCCATTTACTAGGCTTAATAGCTTACCCACTTACCCTCTCTAACAGGAAATATTACTTTTTTTGTGTGTGCAAGCAGAGAACAGGCCATGTTTCATTAATTGCTGGAATATCAACAGTACTGATGGTGATGACCACCCAGTCCCCAGTTTCATAGGATCCCTTTCTCTTGTTATATTCTGCTGGACCAGACACCCTCACCTTCTCTTTCCCTACAAGACAATCGCTTGTGGTTTGGGCAAAAAATAATAATTTAATAATTTTTTAAAAAGCAAAATATAGTTAAGAAGAAGTCAAGAACAAAAGCTACTGTCCTTTGAGACGTGTAATTATTATACTGTAGGCCGATCAACGTAGGCCTATGGGGCCTTGGCCCATGTCGAAAACAGTTAGGACAGCCTTCACCTTCACCTACGTGCTGTCTTCTTCGTTCTATCATCCATGGTTTGTTCACGAGTGTACTCTTTATATAAACATTCTCACCGGTACTATTGTTGGTGTCGTGATCGCAATCCGCCAAAATATGCTCTTCTGTTTGCCACAAATCTACCTGTTGCTTTCAATCCATTCACAAGCTTGTGTTTTTTTTAAATTAATTCAGATTAACACACAATATATATTATTTTTATTATTTATTTATTTATTTATTCTAAAGTGTTTGAATTAATCTAAATATAAAAAAGATTATATATAAGTTAAATTAAAAATATTATTTTACTTTTAATAAATAAAATAAAATAAATATATTATTTAGCGCTATTAACGTCAACAAATTTTCTCTTTTTTTGCATATTAAAAGTAGGTTAAATTTTTATAGTTTTAAAACTCGGCCTGATAGGTTGACCAGAGATCCGGCTGATCCAGGATTGGAATCGGGTTAGATTGAAGAAAAAACAGAGAAAAAAAAACTCAGTGTAACCCGGTAAGACCCGGCTACAAACTCGTTGACTTTTATTTTATTTTATTTTATTTACTAAAACGATGTTATTTTGATTTAAAAAAAAAATTAACCTAACCGACCCAATAACCCAATCAAAATCTAATGACCTGATCAAAATTTGAAACCCAGATCTTCAACCGGCCGATCAACAAGCCGAAACTTGAAACTATTTCTCTTTCGAGTTAGAGTATGTTTGGCAGTGTGGTAACAATTGCTTTTCAAATAACTTTTTGTGCCGAAATACATGTCAATAATGTTTTTTTATTTTTTAAAAATTATTTTTAACATCAGCACATCAAAACGATCCAAAAAATACAAACCAAACTCAATTTTTTAAAAAAAAAATTCAAAATTTTAACAAATACAGATTCAAACTGTTAAAAAAAATTATGTGAAAGATGTGCTATTAGCACGGAATATTTTCTACTCTTTGTACCCTATTGTCAAAGTACCGGCACACTCTTAACTAGGAGGTAAATCATGGGGCGCTTGTTTAAGTTGTTTGTTTTTATATTTTAAAAATTCTAATTTTTTAAATTAAGTTTTTTTTATTATTTTTATATTATTTTAAGGTGCTGATATAAAAAACTAAATTTTAAAAAATAAAAAATAAATTATTTTAATATACTTTTAAATAATTTTTTTTAAAATACAATCACTATTACGATATTAAAATAAACTAAAAATAATTAAAATAATTTTAATTAAAACATAATTCGAAACGCTACCTTTGCTGCCAAACAAACGGGTTCGTCCTATTCTCTCGGCATTGTAAACTAGTCCTTGTCCGATTCACGAAAGCAAAAAGAATTTGAGTCTAACAGAAAATGAGGGCTCATTAACCATAGTCTAAACCCCGAATAAAACAAGGTCAACAACGACCCATAATTTGTATTATAGAAATGATCGTTTTTTTTAAAATAATTTTTTAAAAATATTGAAATAATATTTTTTTATTATTTTTAATATCAGCACATAAAAAATTAAAAAAATAATTTAAAATAAAAATATAATACAAATTTTAATAAAAAATTAAAACTGACCCTCAAACACTAATGAAAATCCAACTGCTTTCAAGTGTGAAGCACATGAATAGCTTATTTCTTCGACAAAGATACCATAATCTTAAAGAAAGCTACGTGTCTTGTACGTTGTTTTCTTCTCTCTTATCCCCACAAACACATGCACTTGGTTTTGATCCATACAATCACTGCGACTCCTACAATTTATTTCCCTCAAAATTCTTTACTGACTTTTTTTTTTCTTTATTACATGATTTAATATTCTCCTATGCGTTGACCCAAAAAAATGCACTTCATTTCTTGCGGTTTTCAAGTAACAATACATAATCTTGGTAAATATACGTCTCTCTGTCTCTCTCTCTCTCTCTCTCTCTCTCTCTGCCACCATGCGAGGGACACAGCAAAACTCCACCCCATAAACAAGAAGCACAAACAAAACTAGAAGTAACATTCAAAGTTGTCTTGTGAGCTTGTCCTTAATTCGTGGTCCCATTCCAACACCCTTCTCGGTACATCCCAAAGATCCCATAAAAGCAAATGATTTTTTATTTATTTATTTTTTTGAGAAGATGGTCTCAATATTGCAAGCAGGAGCAATAAGTTTTTCCTTTTTTTTGACACAACCAACCGAGATAGCAATGAGTTTCTATTGCTTGAAAACAAAGCTCTTTCTTTACTTTATGCGTTTTGTTTTTTTGTTTTTTTTTTGGGTTTTCTGCTGTGGTGGCGACATTGATGATGCTAAGAGATATGGACCGATTACAGAGTCCCAATATTATCAGAACTGAGAAAAACTGAAACAAAATATTGCCATCACTTGCTGCTGTGGCCATTCAATCTTCGCCGCTTGATCTCTGGCACTGTACTGCCATTGGTGATGCTGGTGGTGCTAGTGGTCTCACTTTCTGATCTTGTACATTGCCTATCTAGCACGCTCAATGGGGTTCTTGTGCATGACATTGTATCCAACATTGACTCGTACCATTCCATCTCCACCATTTCTTGCACTGCATTAAAGCAGCTTAACAGCTTCTCCTAAACCATGATTAGTCATTAATTAATTATCATCAATTCTGAGCAGAGGATATAAATATATAGATATACAACCTAAAACATAAAAAAAAATAAAAAATAAGTGGGGTGTTGGTTTATTTCTTGCTTACTTTATTTACAAATGCACAGGAGGAGAATGAGCACTTGAACAAAGGGAATTGCAATGGGAGTAGTTCATTGGATGCTACAAGAAGGGCTGATGCTGCAACGATAGATGGCTTGAACTCTAGAAACTTGATTTCTGCAACAAAAACGTAGGGTTAAGCTCTATAAGAAGGATGAAGCTAAAAGTAATTGCACAAAAGTTTGTGAGTGCAATGAGTTACCATTTTGAGCCTTAAAAATAATCTCTGTAGCTCTGTCTTTGAGAGGTTGTGAGGATGATGGATCTTTGAGTTCAAGTACAGAAATAAAGAAATGCACAAAGGAGAAAGGTGTAATCGATCTCATTCTCCAATTCAAGGCATCAAGAATGAGAAGTTCCATGCGATTAATGGTTTGTGTGTCAAAGATGAAACCAGCTTCCTCTCCCTGTTTCATTGCTTAAACAAGCTATGCACATAAGTTTCCATGGCCAACTTTGTGTTACATTTTTCCAACTAATAATAAATGTGGAGATACGATGGTTTGTTACCTGAAAATCAGAGACTGAGAAGTGGGCGTTCTTCATCTTTGCAGCTAGAGAAAGGCAAGAGATTACTAGAAGTCTAAGAATCCATGGCTTCCCTTGCTTCAAAAAATTCAGCAAGAATAAATCAAGGATTTTAACAAAACAGCAAAAGATATTTTGTATATTTTAGCTAGCTCGACTGCATACCGGAATTTCTTGTTTGGAAATGAATCGATCCATGTAATTAACAGCAAGGTAAGGTATGAAGGCGTCATAGTTGCAAGAATATTGTGCCTGCCAAAAGCTAAGACAACATTATTACAACACAAAACACAAGATCCATAAAAGTAAGTTACAGTCATTAGTGTTGTGTTTTTACCTGTAAAATGAGAGAAATGGCTTCTTGACGAAAGGAGACATAGAAACCAGAGGTTTTCAAGCAGTGTAGGAAATTTCTTGAAGGCATGTGATCAGATTCAGAGGCAAAGAGATTTGGGACTGTATCAGATTGGTGTTCTTCCAAGCTTGTCAAAGAGTTCTCAAGATCAAACTCCATTTTTCACCTTTTGTTTCGAGTCTCTGTGAAAGTGTGCTCGTGTTTGTATTTGTATTTGTATGGAAGTGTGTTTTTATAAGAAATGAGAAAGAAACAGAGTCAAGAAGAGCAGCGAGGGAGTGTGAGAAAAGTGAGGCAAAGAAGGTGAATAGTAATAATGATGGAAAGAGAAGCTTCGCTTTCTGTGCTTAAAAACAGAAGAAGAGGAAGAAGAAGAAGAAAAAGAAAGACAATATTTTAGTCTTCAGCTTCACTTCTCAGTTTCCTTTACTTTTTATATGCAAAGATGTAAGATTGGGTTCGGGTGGACCTTAAAAAATGTTTGGTTTATTAAGTTATTAGATTAACTTAATGGTTATCATGTAAATTTAGATTAATTATTTTTTTATTAAAGCAATGTTGTTGTTGTTTTTCTGTTTAAGAAAAAAAACTGTTGATGTTAACCTAGAAATCTATGTAAACCCTCTTAATTTACCAAATTTATTGGATAAATATCTTTTTCTGTCCAAATTAAAATATGATCCAGAATAGGTTTTGAATAATAATTTTTTTCATGTTAATTTATCAGGACAAGTCAAATTAAATTAAAATTAAAAATTAAAAATGAAAGAAAAAGAGGTCTTCATGTAGCTCTTGGAATAAACCAATGGAATAGTGATTTGACAAAAATACCTCTAACCTTAAAAAAAACCTTTAATCTGGACATTAGGGGCAAGATAGTCTTTTTATCATTGTACTATTGTCTTTAACAATTTGTGATGGGCTAGTAATTTGTTTTTGCACAGTAAAATTACTAATTTAATTATACATTGAAAAACACATAATGTCTTTCAATTATGGGTATTATGGTCCTTTCAAAAAAAAAAGTTAAATTACTTTGTTGCTTTTAAAAACAAAATCAACATAACTCTTTCACAAGTTCTATATTGACCTTTTATATTGGTTTGATTATTAATGTGAATTGACCATATAATTAATATTATTAAAAAAAAAATGATGGCATGTTGTGACCGTTATGTGTGTGGAGCTTTTCAATCAACAAACATCATCTTCCATGGTGATATCCTTTTGTTATGGGTGACACATGAGCCAAACATGTTTTTAGTTTGGAGCTAACAACTATTTTTTTTTCTTGAATTTCATGTTAGCTCCTTTAAAATTTGAAATCAGCCCTTGTAATTTTTTTCTTTCACTTTGGTCTCTACTCTTTTTATTACAATTTTTTTTTATTTTGAATAATCTATAAAATTGCAAATGTTTTACAATTTCATCCCTTTCTATTTTTTAATCTTTTAAATTTGTCTATTAATTTCTTGATTGCTATTTTTTTTTTTGTTTTGTTTGGTATCATTTTTTTAGATTTTTTTTCCTTACAATTTCATCCTCTTTGGGGTTTTTTTTTTTTTAATCAAATTGATCTTCATTATTTTTATTGCCACCTTTCTTAATTTGACAAGTTTATTAAATTGATATTTTTTTTCATGATTTCATCATTTTAAATTAAATTTGTTGAGAATTAAGTTTTTTAATTGAACCCAAGACTAGGATTTCACGAGTTGTGAGTTTTAAATATTAGATCAAGTTTAGTAGATTCATCAAGATTTGCTTGTATTTTTCCTCTTTTTTTAAGATAATATTTTCTAATTTTTTTAGAGTTATTTTTTTTGTTGTTTTCAAAGGTTAATGAGAGTTGAGTTTTTTTTTGTTCGTTTTTTTTTAATTTATTAATTTTAATTTAATCATTCAACGTTTGATTTATTAGAATTGGATTATCTTGATCATAAGCCTATGTTTGCGGGGTTAGCAGTTAATTTAAATAGATTCATATTTTTTTTTTGTTTTTTTTTTATTTTTATCTTTTAACATTGAACTGTTTGATAATTGAACTTTAAGATTTTATTCAGTGTGTTTTCAAATGATGTTACTATGGTATCAAGATTGGGTCAAAGATTTTGCATTTTGACCCAAGTGGGCTTGCATCTAGTTTTTTTTGTATTTTTTTCTTAAGTGTTTTTTCTTCAACATTTTATTTGATAGAGATTAAGCTTCAACTTTTTTTTTTTTATTTTGTTTTATATAGAGTTATCATATTCAATATAATAAATAGATCTTCAGACTTATTTTTATTCTTGCTTTTCTTTCTATAAAATTATCTTAATTTTATATTTATAATCATAGAGTTTGCTAGTTAACTTGATTTCACTTAATTTTTTTTAATTAATTTTTTTTAATTTTTTTATTCAAAATTTGATTATTTGGTAATATATAGGCTCAGCGCAAGTTCTTTTTGTCTTTTTTTCATTTTCATTTTTTTATTGTTATTGCATTTTTTTTTTATTCGTATCATTTTATTTTATTTTATTTGCATTCTCTTTTTAAGTGGAAAAAAAATTAACCGGCCTGTGGTACAGCATTAGCCACAGATATCGTTTAATAACTATGCTTATACTGGTATTGGTCCCAGCCTCGCTCTCTTTGTTATTGGGAAAGAAAACAGTAACATTTATTGAATTCTTTTGTTTTTACAGTATATAGACACTCAGAATAAATGTCAAAATACTGTCAAGTAAATAAGGTAAAAAAAGAAAAGAATTTCCGGTGTAAAGAAGGTCTGTTGAAAAGTAATTCCTTGGACCAAAATGAACGAGGACAAAAAAAAATAATATTTGGTTAATGATTATGTCTTAAAAAAGAAAAGAAAAACAATTAAAGAATTAATCCTTACTAACCTGTGCTACATTAAAGGTCAGATTAATTTTTTTTATAATATAAAAAATTATTTAGATATTATTAATATTTTTATAGTATAAAAAAATTAAAATAATATAGAGATCGACCTGATATGACCCAATCACCATGACAAGTCTAAAAACAACTCGAATAACTGGTAAAAATATAATTTGACTCAAAATAAATATTTAAGATGAATTATTTTTATAAATATTGAGACGACAACATATTAGATTGATTCGAGTCTATCCAGGTTAACATGCCAACCCCCATGCCGAGTCATGAGACCATAATAATTTCTTAAAAAATAAATCAAAACAAATTATGAAACTCAATTCTTAATAAACCCAATGTCGAAGAATGAAATTAAAAAAAAAATCAATTAAAAAAATCACTCGAGTCAATTCGATTAACCTACCAAACTCGTGTCCTAAGTCATAGACCGATATAACCAAATAGAAAGCAAATGGAAACAAATTATTAAGTTCAATTCCTAATCAACTTAATGTTGAAAGATAAAATAAAAAAAAATAGAAAAATGACACAGAAAAACAACTCGAGTCAACTCTAGTTAACCAGCAAAACTTGTGACTGAGGCATGAGAGGGGGGTAAACTCATAAAAAGAAAACCAAAATAAATCATGAAACCTAATTCCCAATCAACCCAGTATTAAAGAATGAAATTGATATAAAAAAAATCAATTAGAAAAAAGATTAAAAATGAGTCAAACTCTAGTCCAGATTATAAGACTAGAATAATCTCATAAAAATTAAATTGAAAACAACCGTGAAGCTCAATCTCCATTAAATCTAATGTTGAAGGATGTAATTAGAATTGAAAAGTTAATTAAAAAAAAATACAAAAAAAATAACTTGAGTCAATTTATGTTAACTTGCCAAACTCGTAACTCAAGTTATAAAATGAAAATAACATCATAG
The DNA here is from genome assembly GCF_005239225.2 of Populus alba. Classification (NCBI taxonomy): domain Eukaryota; kingdom Viridiplantae; phylum Streptophyta; class Magnoliopsida; order Malpighiales; family Salicaceae; genus Populus; species Populus alba. The sequence continues at coordinate 2,674,907 of NC_133287.1, forward strand.
AAAGCAAAAATAAATAAATATCAAAATCTAATTTTCAATCAATCAAATGTTGAAAGATGATATTGAGATAAAAAAAAAAAAAAGTCAATTGGAAAAAAGAGAAAAAAAACTTGAGTCAATTAAGTTAACTTATCAAACCAAGGTTAATTCGGATTAGGAGAATGAGATAACCACATAAAAAGTAAATTCAAAAAATTATGAAGCACAATCAATCACTAAACTTGAGTCAATCAAGTTAACATGTCAAACTTGTTGTTCGGGTTATATGATTGATATAACCATATAAAAAAGTAAATTGAAAAAATTATAAAATTTAATTTTTAATAAATTTAATATTAAATGATGGAATTAAAAATAAAAAAAACTTAGATTAAAAAGAAAACTAAAAAAATAAAATAAAACACTATTATAATAATAATATTTTATAAAAAGAAGTACAATAAAATGTCATTTTCATATATAAATGTTTGCACAAAAAGCAATACCAAGGGCAGTTAGCTCTGCCCAATTTGGACTGGTGGTAATTAGCACTACTTGGCACTTGTTGATCTAATCACATGATGGACAGCAATGGTGCCTTGCCATTATCCTAATCAGCCATCTTTCACAAAATGCCTTTAGTGCGAAAAGAGATGCTTAATGCTTTTTTACTCTTTACTAGTAGCATTTTTAAACTAATATCCATTTTAATTTAAGAATTTAAATTGTTATATGAGATTTAAAGAATATTTATTTTTATAAATTTTTAGTATATTCTCTTAAATAAACTTAAAATTTTCACAATTTAATTATTATCTTGTATGTAATTTTATTAATTTAATTTATTAAAATAAAGATACTAAAATTCAAAAATTAAAACTTGCATAAGTTTGTTTGTAATTAATTTTATTAATTTAATTAGTTAGAATAAAATGGTGAAATTCAAACTCGTAATTATTGAGTCTTAAAAACTCTAATTAATATTATATTAAAAAATTATTTCAATTAAAAAACTTATGATATTAAATTAAAAAACTTATGATATTAAATAAGATTTTAAAATAATTTTATATCACTAAATGTATTTAGAAATTAGCTAATCGAGGGTGTTACATTAAACTTGTGGAGTATTATTATCAACAATCGCGTCCTATCGTTTCATATAAAAAGTAAAGAATGTATTAAGGGCCATTTAGTGATCATTTTGAATTCCAAATGAAAGAAAAATAAATTACTACTTTATTTTATTTTTTGTTGTTTGAAGACGATGAATATGATCAGTAACATATGTATTATATTCAATAAATTCAATCCTATTTAGGTTTTTATTTTATTATTATAATTATTAGTTTTTTGCAAAAAAAATTTATCCATCACATTAACTGTAAATCAATAGATTGCAACATATATTTAAATGTATATTTAAAATATTCATAACACTGATTGTATTTAAAATATACATTTAAATTATCCCATCTGAAACTTTTATTAGGATTAGAATAATGCTAATTAGTAACTCAACGAATTATTAATTAAGCTATTTTAAATACGTACTCTCAAGTGTAGAAATGTTGCGACACCTAACCTAAGTGATCACCACCCAAGTTTGAATCCTATCCATATGCTATTTAACTCAATTAATATTAATTAAGATCTACAGATTAATTTGCTTACTAAAAAGTGGATAGACACAATTAAAGAAACATAATTAGAGGTATTAATTGGAAATTTTAAGCAATTTGACGTTTATTAAATATGGGTATTGTCTATATCAGTTTACATCTATATCAACTAATTTCACGAATTCTAAAATTAAAATTGCATTAATAATTTAAGAATCATTTAAGAAAAACGCTCCGTCACATACACGGTATGAATTTTATTAAAATTCTAAAAGTTTATTGAACTTAAAATGTGATCAAGTATATCAAGCATAAGATCCAGGAAACTTATGTTCTTGCAAAAAGAATTGCCAAGCCAACACAACAGCACCATACCAGGAGGAAGCAACACTATTTAAGATTGTAACATCATCAAAGATTGAAGCTTAACCATTCACTTGGCAATGGTGAGAACAGAATCTCATACGAGTCATTGGAATGAGTTAGCTGAGTTAGCCTCGAGTCGGATACGGAAGCAACAGAGACCCATCATACTGCGAGTTCTTTTGCTAATTAAGCTAGTGGGCCATCAGATTGTCCTCCCCATGTACCATACCTCTGCATGTCACTCACGTGTGTGTGATAAATGCCAAACTTGGTACAAGCTTTCCTTGTTTTTTCTTCAGAATTGTTTAATTTTCCTTCGAGGAAAAATGAATTAGACGAGTGAAGATCCTTCGTGAGCAATTTCTCTACACCATATTGCAGGGAACATATTATCTGCAGAACCCCACCACTGTAGTAGCGTCTCAGTGTCACATAAATTTCCTCATTCTAACAGTAGCAAAAATATATAGTTCACCGGCAAAAAAAGAAAAAAATATATGATTATGATAACCTCAAATTTAATGGATCTAAGTATATAAGAGTCTTCAAACTTACAAAGAGATTTCTTTTGCAGATATCAACTATAATAATATTAGTTTACTAAACACCATTAACTACTAACCACTTGAATTTTCTGTATCAAGCTATTAAACATCTTAAATAGTAAAAATAGATTAAAATACTTGAACTAAAAGATGAACTAATTATTCATAAATTTTATTTTTAAATTGCTTGGATCGATATTTTGAAGCCTCGTCAATTACATACCTTACCATATGTATATTGGCAATGATATAGCAAGACATAAAGCATTAAATGTTACCTTCCAGAAAACAATACAAATGTAGATAAAGCTAGAGCAGCCCTGGACACCTCCATTCATAAATATGATTTACGTGGAAGATAAGACAAATAGAATGTCCTCCAACTGCACTACCAACCATATAGGTCATTCCAAGAGAAACTCTCAAACATTTTAATGCAGAATTCTTACATATATATATTAAGTAGATTTACAAATATAGTTAACGGTCTTTCCTTGTCATGGCAGGAAGACAGCTTGGTTTCATGTCCTAATGTTTAATGAGAGGTCCCATGCACACAGGTCACGCCTTATTCATTGTGTTTCTTCTTCTTTTTCTCCTTCTTCATTTTATCATGATCATGCTTGCACTCAATTCAAATAACTCTAACATACCCTACATCCCATTTTGTAATGTTTTAACTTTAAATTAATATTAGGGTTCTATTCGTAGCAAAAACTCATTAGTTTGAAATTAACCAGAAGATGGCATTGCAAATAAATTATTTAATATGTAGACTTGAGAGCTACACGGGCTTCTCTACTAATCAAAACAAATTAAATTAAGGGAAAAGAGTTGGACAAATGCTTTTATTAACAAGCACCTCATAGCAATTTCCTCACTTTAATTAATTCTTCATTATATATATTCCATCAATCCCATGACACACACACACACACAAGCCAGTCCCTATCAATAGTGATAGGACATTGTATCCGTAAATTCTGCATTTATTTTTCGATTGATCCAGTGAAGAAATTCAATGTGTGATAGATATATTAACAACACATATCAAATTCCTGAAAGATTTGAAATGTATGAACCAACAAATCTAGCTACCACATAAATGAGATATAGTTCTTAGTTATTGGTTGCTAACATTCTGCACCCCTTAAACCAAATATCTGTGATCATTCCTTTCCATTGAATAATAAGACATTCATTCATCAATTTGCACAGGCAAGAGTCCCCACTGTATTATGTGTGCATGTCAGTACTCACAAAAAATATCACAATCTAGCTAGCTCCATATTTGTACTGCAATCGAGCCACTTCCAAGAGAATAATACTAGCCAGCTCTCCTCTAGTACAATAATTTGCGTGCACGAACAGGGCAATTTATGAGTCTTGCAAGAGATTAATTCCATTATCAATAACCAGGAATTAAACATATGGGATGTCCAACCTTAAACTTTTTGATTAAGACATGCGAAATGAGGACATGATGCCTAGAAAGCAAGAACAATCAATTCGCTTTAAGAACTAAGCGAAATTATTATAGGGACACATTGCATCACTTGTTAGCTCGAATGCCCCGCGTTTTGCAATTGCTTTAAAGCAAAATTGGAATTCAATATCGAAGTAGACACAATTAAACAATGGCTATGAATCTTGGCTGTGAGATGTCGAAATGCATAGTCTCTTTGCTTCTTTTTTCCTCCTTAAATGCACGTATACTGACCAAATCAGATCAAATATCAGAGAATTTCAACGTAATCTTTATTCATGATGTTTTTTAGAAGATGCTGTCAGAAATCCTAGATGCATGTTGAGTCATTGTGACAATCATTGTAGGATTTGCAAGGAGTTTTATTTAAGACGGGATTTGAAGAAGAAAAAGACAGAAAATCTTGTTTTTAAAAGAAGGAGAACATTAACCACGTATTGAAAAAAGGAAGTAATAATCAGACAGTACTCTCAACAATCACCTTTTGGCCATTCCCTCTTTGTGGACATTGCCTTCAGCCCTCTTTTATCATTGTATTCTTCAATCATCATTGCCCTATGGTCAAACCATTTGAACAAAGTTTCTGTTCATCTTGAAGACATGCAGAGCATATCATCTTAATTACAATTGCAATAAAGGTGAACAAATCATTAGTAGCTTTGAAGACAGGAAGACTAAGTGAAGGTCTTCTTTTCGTCAAGACCTTACCCCTTTTTTTTTCTCTCCATAATCATCAAGACCTTACCTTAAAATCATTCCAATTAATATTCAAATCATCTCATTTCTTTTGGTTCACATGATATCCCTATCATTTTACCATCATTAATTGTACTTTTAAGTCCAATTGGGAAATGTCTAAGGTTCTAGTGGTTTAAATGATTGCATATCATAAAAAAATGCTATAAATGATGATTCCATATCATAAAAATTGCTATAAATGATTACATATCATTCATATTTCAGCCATTGAGTCAAATATATCAAAACCAAGAGAAGTGAAGTTTCCTCACAATCAATGGCTAAGACATGTATAGGTGTTCATACTAACCATTCTCTGATATTTTGGCCTAAGAGCTTAAGCCATTCATTATACATCACGAAACCTTTAAGATCACAAAATGCGGATTAATTAGCATCCTCATGTTAATAATCAATTTGCTAATACAAAAGGGAATTTCGTTTAATCTAATATGACATCGTGATCAGTATTATTCAAACAATAATCAAAGGGCCATGCTATAGCAAAATTACTCAGACACCACGTGATTTAGCAACGTTAGGTGTTGGTATGCGACAATAAATTAAGTAAATCAACTGAGTAATGCAAGAGATCATGTCATTTTCTATATATATATATATATATGAAAACCAAATAAAGTAGGATCTGATGAGCAAGACATAAGAAGAAATATAGGGATAGAGAATAATCCAAGATAGCTTAATTTAATTTAATCTTGATCCACCTTAATTTAGCCTAGAGAATGTATATCTTTTGTTACATCTCACCTTTTATTTGTTCTTTCATTACTTTAATTTCTTATAACGTGTCTTTCTACTTTGCGACCCCAATGGATTCTCTTCTGCTCATTGATGCAAGAGAAAGCCCTAAAGCTGGTAAAAATCGCCATTTTATAATCATTGGGAGACCAATACACTTTTGCTTTTACTTTTCTGTGTCTCAGGCGCTCCCCCCGCTCTCACCATATGCATCTTTCCTAATTATATTCTAATATTTATGCCTAACTATATATGTATTCATAACTTGCCATGATTTTAGAGACAAGTATGGTTGGTTGGGGTTTTTGGTCTTGTTGTTTCCAAGGGATTAGAGAAACTTGGTGAGGCTTAGATGGCAGAGACATTCATGTGAGAGTATGAGTGCGAGGTTGCACGCCCTTCACCCCATGCAGATAGCAGCATCATTATTAAGTTCTTGTGTAAGACATGCAGTCAACGAAAAGCCCACTTCATCTGGTCTCTGTTTGGGACAAAATCATGGAATTGCCACCATTATTCATGACCTTTTGGCTAGTCTTGCATGGCATGTTGTGCTGCCTGCGAGAACTGTTTGCTTAATTTTTACTGGATTGTAAAGTCCTGATTTTGCATATGAACACACCTCAAGCTCGTGTGTGAAATTTGAAAGGAATAGATAAGAGAAATACTAGGCTAGCTAGTAATTTCATGACTTTACAAAAATCAAATCAATTCATACCTGAAATAAGAGGGATTAGGGGAGGGTGGGGTTGCATAAATTAACCTCTAGATACCTTTGTGCTAAAAAATCTCATTTTAATTTAGAAAGAAAATGGAATGATATGTTTGATGATCATATAGTAATTTAAGAGTTTAATGATTAACCTCTTAAATGAGCCAAAATAAAGGAAAAGCATTGTCAAATTAATCATTGGATGGATTAAGTAAGATTTACATTACCGATATATGGCATAATGGAAAAGGGTAAATCCATAGATAAGGTGTATTTGAAATATGTGTTCATGTAATTTTATTGTACCAATAAAGAACAAAAGCAGGTTTAATTAAAGGATTGTATATCTAATAACTTTTTTTTAATAAAGAAAGATACGAGATGACATAAGTTTTGACGACTGTAAATTTTTTCTCTTGTATATATAGGGATGAGAAAAACAACGTACAAAGTTGTCTAGAGTAATTAACCGAAAAATTGATTAGAAAATTTTTAAAATATCAATTTGGTTTTTAATTTTTAGAAATCAAAAGGATCAAACCGAGCAATCAAACTAAAATAACAAAAAATAAAACTGAAAAACCCGAAATTATTTATAATCAAACCAAAACAAGCATCTTAGTTTTTATCTAAAAATAACCAAAGCTCTCATGAAAATAGCTTAATTTTTTTTTCTACCAACTTGGACTTTTTCTGTTTTGATATAAATTAAAAAGAGGTGACCGGTTTAGTTTTTTATTTGATTAGGTTTGGTTAAAATTTTAAAATAAGATTCAATTTCATTAAATTTTTTTTATCTAAACCAACTTGTTTGAGCGGGGGTAGGTCAAGGCCTATCCGGCCTTCTGATGAAAGAAAAAGAAAGAAGAAGAAGATGTGCAGCTACAAGCCTTCTATTGTAGATCTGGGCAAAAACCCGAAGACTTCTGTTCTAAGAATTTTGTTGTAAGCCCACTCATGTTGCTAACTATACCCAAAGTTGATAAACTTATAAAACCTTGATCATGCTTAAATATATTTTATTCAATTTGGGATTCTGTATTTAAGCAATGATCATCGAAGAGAAATAAAATAAAGAGGTGAAAGAAATTTATATTCGGTTTCGTCAAAGAGTGATATATATATATATATATATATATATATATCAAATAATTATGCAGCTCCAATATCATAAAAATATCTCTACCTTTACCTGCGTCTCAGTATTTGTTACAGCGGGGACTAAACTAAAACACTTGATGTTCATATTTTCATGTTGTGTTAATAATTACCACCTCCATGAGCTGAGGAGAAGAGGATAAAAAAACTTTACTTTTTGCATTTATCTTGCCCAGATCGGATAATGATTATTTAATTTGTGGAGGATTTCACCGGGTAGATTGCCTGAAACTCCTCGCAGGTGCATATAACCCACCATTTGAATAGCCTAGGGTTTTTGGGCCATAGGTTTCCAGGTGAAATCTCCATGAATTTTAGCTGTGTACTTATTCATGTTTGTTTGTTTTTACATTACATTTAAAAAAAATTAAAATTTTTTAATTTTTATTTAAATTAATTTTATATTTTCAGACCATTTTAATATACTAATTTAAAAATAATTTTTTAAAAAATAAAAAAATATTATTGTAATATATTTCCAAACAAAAAATATTTAAAAAAACGAATTTGATAATCTATCAATATCTTTTCTTCTTCATTTTTCAGGCTAGCTGTAATTTAACTGATGATGGTCGTCAAGATCTTGGACACGAAAAAAATAAAACAGCTGGCCTAGAACTCAGTTACTTCACTTGTAAAATGATAAAATTAAGAGAAAGAATATTCCCAAAAAAAAAAAATATCCTCCACTTCCCTAAAATGGGAGAATCGTATAATCTGGTGCGAGAGGGACTGCCCCACCGCAATGCCCAATAATTGAAGCCCATAAACTATGTTTAAACCCAGCTGTCAATTATTCTCTTTTGAATGTACATGCATTTCTGTCATCTCTACACAAAAAAAAAAATATATATATATATATATATATATATATATATATATATATATATATATATATATTACAAGCAGCAATAATTCAATTATAGTCATTAAATCCCGTTTGTGATTTGAAAATCTCTAACATGAAACCTTATGTTAGTAAAATTTTAAATTTTAAATTAAATTAAAAATATTTAAGAAATTCAATTGACATGATTATTTCTTAATACCTCGATAAACCTAGTTAAATTTAGTCATAATCTTATTATATTAACTTTTAAAAAATAAAACAACACTATTTTAAATTAAATTATTGATTTCGCTAATCTTATTATATTTAGATAGTATGATTTTTTTAGATATATTCTTGAAATGAATATGAAAAATATAAATAAAATGGAAAAAATGATAGAAAAAAAAAGTGATTTTATATAGAAAATTTATAAATCTCACCCACACACAAACCATTCAAAACCATTCATGTTTCTTGATACAAAACGAACCAAATATAGCAAAAAAAAAAAAATTGCTAATTACAAGCCCAATTATCTGTAGTTCATGATCACCGAAACACAAAATTTACACAAATAAAGACTAGTCGAAACATATACCAGGATTACTGGGATACCCGACCCGGATTTACATCGGATGCGGTCCTTTTCAAATCCTCCCCACCCGGGATCACAATGCCCGGATACCCTTGAACCATACCCGTGCTTGCATTCCGATATCCGTAATAAACCTGTTGATTCACCCCATCAGAAACCACTCTAGCACCATCATACGGATCCATTGCCGCAACGGGCCTCATTGTCATTCCACTATACACTTGACCCATTCCTTGCACAGCTTGGTGGTATCGGATTGGCATTTGCCCAGTTGCAATCGGGTATTGTTGAGCATATGGGGAGCGAATTTGAACATTCCCTGGTGGAATTGTACCCTGAACATAATAAACCGGCATTTGTTGTACTGGAGCACCAGAATAACGAGAATCCGGAATATAATGCATGACTGGGTTACCCGGATACCCGGTTGGTTGTGTCATCGGTGGTGGCTCCATTGGTTCAGAATAACCCTCAACGGGTGTCTGCTTCACCTGTACTGTTATCGGATCTGGGTAATCGGGTTTGGTTTTAACAGGTGGAAGATCCGGAATTGAAGGCACAGTAGGCACAGCCGATGAAGTTGAGCAATACGGGGAAGAAACAACAGGGGCAGGAGAACCCGGATCGGAAGCTGAAACATTATCGTTCATAACGAAACGGGACTTCTGTTTGGTCTCATCCGAATTCTCCAACCCGAATAGATAATCTGGTACTTCAGAAATAATTGAAGAAGCCTCAGACCTTCCACGTTCAAGCCTCCTAGCGCCGGAATTAAGAGCATCAAAAAACCAGTTTTCACGGTTAGTTGACCCGTCAAGAAGTGAACTGATACTACTTGCTCTTGATGACTCCTCATTTGCTGTAGAGAACAAGAATAGCCTAAGCCGAGCCGAACGTGGGTTTTGATTTTGTAAAACACGATCATATTCATCCATCATGTTCTCAACATCCTCGTCAGTTGTTACAGATATCAAGGCATCAAGATCTTCATTTGGTAGTTGATACTTGACACTCAAGTTAACAATTCCT